>NW_007055592.1:336348-370932 GCF_000164805.1 Carlito syrichta | reverse complement strand
CACATGGCATGAGTGGTTTTTATTCTCTGATGTCATTTTTCTCATCAAAGCAATTGTTCCGTTTCCTGGCATTTGTAAGATTACAGAGTTGTCTTGGTATTCTGCCAGTACATTAGCATCCTGGAATGAGTTTGTGTTGCTTTGAGCAGACTCTGGTAAAAATACCAGAACTGTCTCACTGAATTCTAAGTTCAGAATAAACCTGTTTTCCTCCCAGTTCTCTGCCTCTCATATCTCATTGGCCATGAGTGTCAGCTGCCAATTGTTGCATCAGACTTCTCAAAGACTATGCGTTCTGTCTTACCCCACCAGGAGAGTACACTGCGGGCAAAAGGTTGAGGAGCAGCAGGTGCCATAGTAGCATCTTAGAGATTCAAGCTACATCACCAGAAGTGGAGCCATGGCTGAACTGTTGCAGACGTGGTCCAGGCGATGCCACTTCATTATGTTGACTTCTTCCTGTAACTCTCATCTTGACTTTCCTTGGTTATTGTTACCTAAACTCACAGAACCAGAAGCTGAAAAGCATACTAGCAGACACAAGCCTGGCTGTTAGAGAACTTCATGGCCAGCAAGTTGTAAAATTATCAATGATGGCAGCCCATCCCCCTACCACAATCACCACTACCACACATATTTAGGCAGGCACAAGTTTCTGAGTTAGCTGCCATTATCCTGGGCTTCTCGCTGTGTACCCCTAACACCCTTCAGGATGAGTGAGGTGAGTGGTCTCAGTTTGTCATGACATACAAGGGATCAGAGATGAGATCTTTTTCAGAACAAAGAAGGAGAACACCATCTCTTGCCTCCTGTGGCACAGCCGCACAAAGGTCTGCCTTGACTCTTGGACAAGCAGATGAAAACATATCCTTGTTTTCAGATTCCATGTAAATGCTGAAAGGGTTTTTTAGTGGGCAAGAAGATCGGGATTCTTTTTTTTTTTTTGAGTTGGAGTCTCACTGTCGCCCAGACTGGAGTGCAGTGGCCGCTCCCAGTCACGCAGCCTTGACCTGCTGGGCTCCGGCATTCCTTCCGCCTCAGCCTTCCAAGTAGCTGGAATTACAGGCATGCGCTACCACGCCCAGCTGATTTTGGGATTTATTGTAGAGATGAGGTCTCGCTGCCCAGGAGGGTCTGGAACCCGTGGGCTCAGGCAATCCACTCACCTCAGCCTCCCAAAGGCGCAGGATTACAGGCTGAGCCACCGAGCCCAGCTTCTCCAACTCTTGATTGTTTGTGGTCCAATTTCAACTTATTAGTGATTTGTCTCTTTCCTATCAGCTGAAGAAAAAAATATTTATGGATAACAGGAAATGTGCAGTTATCATGAAAAACCTGCTTATTATTTAAAAATATTTTAAAATTAAGACCCATAGGTGTCCTAACTCTGGCATTTTCTTGGCCCTGCTAAAGAGAGGTCACACAGTAGTAACCTTTATATGCTTAGTAAATTTTAATAATTTCTGGTCCCTTTCCAGCTAAAGGCTCTGATTCTAAATTGCATGTTTTTCTCTGTAAATGCTGACTATTTTTACTGAGGAAAAATGTCTTCTCTCTAATGAAAAATGAAAATATCCTTATCACAGAGAACTGATTGCCAACGGCAGCAGCAGAATACGTCCTGCAGTCCAAGTCTTCCCCTTCCAGTCCACTCTCATGCTTAAGGTGTCCTTGGGTTTAGGGTTAAAGGGTATCTTAGAGAAGGCCTCTAAATCTTTCAGCTCCCTGTCCTGCCAGAAGCCTCCTGGATATTTCCTGGCCCTTCAACCCAGATCAAAATGAAAGAGCGACATGTAACGTCTGGTTTTCTTTCTTTTTTTAAAAAATACATGTCCTTCTGCAGAGCAGCTATTGTTTTACTGAAAAATGTGTAAAAAGTACAGATCCCATAACTACCCTCTTCACCTTATCCCCCATCCTATGCATACCCTCTCCCCTATAATTAACCTCTTGCATCGGTGTGGTACCTTTGTTACAACTGATGAGCCAATATCGATATATGAACTAACATCCATAGTTTGCAGTAGGCTTCGTTCTTTGTGCTGTACATTCTATGGGTTGTGCTGTACATTCTATGGGTTTTGGCAAATGTATGACATGAATCTACAGAGTCATACGGAATAGTTTTCCTGCCCTAAAAATCCTCTGTGCCCACCTATTCATTCCTCTTTCTCCCTCTTTCCAAAGCCACAGCCACTGATCTTTTTACTACCTTCACATTTTCCCTTTCTAGTATGACACACAGGCAAAATCACAGTCAGCAGCCTTTTCAGATTGTTTGCTTTCACTTAGTAATGCATATTTCAGTTTCCTCCATGTGCTTTCATGGCTTGATTACTTATTTCTTTTTATCATCGAGTCATATTGCATTGTATGATGTACTAGTTTGTGTATTCATTTACCTACTGAAGAACATCTTACTGCTTTCAGGTTTTGGCAATTATGAATAAAGTTGCTGTGGACATACATGTGCATGATTGTGTGCAGATATTAGTTTTCAACTCATTTAGGTAAATACCAAGAATCATTACTGTTGGCTTATACATTAAAAGTATGTTTCCAAGTTTTCTAAGAAACTGTCTGTCTTCCAAGGTGACTCTACCATTTTGCATTCCCACCACCAGTGAGTGAGACTTCTTGTTGTCCCATACCCTTCCATCATTCAGTGTTAAGTACTTTTAAATACTGGTCATTCTAATTTGTATACTTCATTATTCTAATCTGTAATTCCCTGATGATACATGACATGGAGTTTTACAATTTGCTTATTTGTCATCTGTATATCTTCTTTGGTAAAATGTGGTTCAATCTTTTCCCTACTTTCTAATTGGATTGTTTTCTTTCTGTTGCATTTTAGAAGTTCTTCATTTATTCTGAATACCAGTCCTTTATCACATGTATGGTTTGTAAAAATTTTCTAGGGGAACCCCTCCGAGTCCCCTCCCACTGTGGGAGTTTTTCTCTCCTCTCAATATATCCTGCTTTCTCACTAAAAAAAAATTCTACCAGACTGTAGTTGTTTTCATTTCTGTTACACCGTTTTTGTTTTTTTTTTTTTACAGAGCAGTTTTTAATTTTTAAAAGTCCAATCAGAATTTTTTTCTTTCATGCACTGTTTATCTTCCCCAAACCCAAAGCCACTTTAATTCTCTCCTGTTATCTGGCAATTTTCATGGTTTTTGTTTTACACTTAGGGCGATCATCCATTTGGGGTTAATTTTTGTTAATTAATTTGTAATTTTTTGTTATTAATAAATTTTGATTTAATTTTTGTGAAAAGTCTGTGTCTAGATTTGTTTTACATGTGGCTGACCAGTTGTTCCAACATCTGCTGTTGAATAGACTACCTCCACTGAGTTGTCCTTGTTTCTTTATCAAAGATTAGATCTCTCTATATATAAACTTTAGAATTAATTTGTCAATAGCTATGAAACAACTTGCTGGGATTTTGATAGTAGCTGCATTAATCTATAGATCAAATTGGGAAGAAATGACATCTTAATAATACTGAATCTTCCTATTCATGAAGATGGAGTATCTCTCCATTTATTTAGTTCTTTGATTTCTTTCATCAGAGTTTCAAAATTTTCCTCATAAAGATCTTGTACGAATTTTGTTAGACTTGTAACTAAGTATGTCATTTTGGGGGAATTGGTAGAAAGTATAATGTTTCTAATTACAAATTCCAATTACTCATTGCTGGTATATACAAAGCAATTAACTTTTGTATGGTAGTATATATCCCAAAATTTTGCTAGTTTAATTCTAGTTTTTAAATTAGGTTTTAAAATTTTTCTACAGAGACAATTATATAATCTGCTAACAAATACAGTTTTAATTCTTTTTCTCCCAATGTGTACACCTTTTATTTTCTGTCCTTATTGCATTAGATAGGACTTCCATTACAAGGTGAAAAAGAAGTGCTGAGATGAGCTTTCTTTACCTTGTACTTGATATTAGAAAAGTGTCTAGTGTCTCACCATTAAGTATTATGTTACCTTTAGGTTGTTTGTAGATATTCTTTATCAAGTTGAAGGAATTACCTTCTATTCCTAGTTTGCTGGTCTTTTTTCTCTTTTTTAAATCATAAATGGGTGCTAGATTTAGACAAATGCTTTCTTGCATCTCTGGATATGATTGTGTGACTTATCTTCTTTACTCTGTTGATGTGATGAATATTAATTGATTTTCTAATGCTGAACCAGCCATGTATACCTAGAATAAATCCTACTTGGTCATGGTGTGTAAATTTCCCCCCCCCCCTTTTTCTCATTCTAAAGATGTGTGGTACAATTCAGGGTTAGGTATACAAATATTGATTATGCAGGTACCCTTGTTGATGAAGTATGCTCCTCCCTCCCCTAGCAGTTTCCCACTACTGCCAATCACTTTCTTATAGTATTATAATTGTTCAAGGTCGGCTTATGAGAACATATGGAATGTTCTTTGTTTCTGTGTTAGATCACTGAGTATGATCGACTCTAAATCCATCCAAGTTGCTGTGAAGTCCATATGTTTGTCCTTCTTTATGACTGCATAAATATTCCATTGTGTATATGTACCACATTTTTTTTTTGAGTTGGAGTCTCACTCTGTCACACAGACTGGAGTGCAGTGGCACGCTCCCAGCCACCACAGCCTCGACATGTTGGGCTCCGGCGATCCTTCCATCTCAGCCTTCCAAGTAGCCAGAACTACGGTGTGTGCTACCACTCCCAACTAATTTTTGATATATTGTAGAGATGAGGTCTCATCAACTTGCCCAGGTGGGTCTCGAACCCGTGGGCTCAGGCAATTCATTCACCTTGGTCCTCCAAAGTGCTGGGATTACAGGCTGAGCTACCGAGCCCAGTCACCACATTTTTTTAATCCAGTCCAGCTTTAATGGGTAACATGGTTGGTTCCATGTTTTTGTTATTGTGAATAGAGCTGCAATAAACATATGTGTGCAGTGTTTTGTTTTTTTTTTTTGTAGAATGATTTGAGTTCCTCCAGGTATATTACCAATAGGGGAATTGCTGGGTCATATGGAAGGTCAATTTCTAGTTCTTTCAGATACCACCACACTATCTTCCAAAGAGGTTGCACTAGTTTGCATTATAATTTTTATATATTGTTGAATTTGACTTGCTAACATTTTGTTGGGGACTTTGGCATTCCTGTTCACAGAAGATGTTGATCTGTATTTTTCTGCCTCACCCTTGTATTTTTTAATGTCCTTGTTTGCCTTTAGTATTGGTGTAATGCTAGTCACACAGAATCAATTAGGAAGTATTTACTTTGCTTCTCTCCCTTAGATGGTATTGTATAGAATAAATATACTCTCCTCCTTAAATAATTGGCAGACTTCGACAGAGATCCCACTGGGGACTGGTGCTTTCTATTCTGCAAGGTTATTAATTTTTGGTTTCATTTTTAAATAGGCCTATTCAGATTGTCCATTCATTCTTGTGTGAGCTTTGGTAGATTGTGTCTATCATGGAATTAATCCATTTAATTTAGGTTATTAAATTTGTGGGCAGAGTTGTTCATAATATTCCTGTTATCCTTTTATTTTTATTTATTTTTCTTTTATTATTATTTTTTAAACATTATTATTAAGATGTGGGGTACAATTCGGGGTTAGGTATACAAACGTTGATTATGCAGGAACCCTTGTTGATGAGGTATGCCCCTCCCTCCCCCAGCAGCTTCCCTCAACTGCCAATCCCACCCCCCTCTCTTGACAGTTTCCCACTACTGCCAATCCCTTTCTTATAGTATTATAATTTTTCAAGGTCCCTTATGAGTGAGATCATATGGTACTCTGTTCTTTGTTTCTGTGATAGATCACTGAGTATGGTCAACTCCAAATCCATCCAGGTTGTTGTGAAGTCCATATTTTTGTCTTTCTTTATGGTGGTCTAATATTCCATTGTGTATATGTACCACATTTTTTTTTATCCAGTACAGCTTTGATGGGCAACATGGTTGGTTCCATGTTTTTGCTATTGTGAATAGAGCTGTAACAAACATATGTGTGCAGGTATCTTTTTTGTAGAATGATTTGAGTTCCTCTAGGTATATTCCCAATAGGTAAATTGATGGGTCATATGGAAGGTCAATTTCTAGTTCTTTCAGAAATCGCCACACAGTCTTCCAGAGAGGCTGCACTAGTTTGCATTCCCACCAGCAGTGTAGAAGTGGTCCTTTTTCTCTGCATACTCACCAGCATCTGTTGTTGCTTGTTTTATTAATGATGGACACTCTTACTGGTGTTAGGTGGTATCTCAATGTGATTTCGATTTGCATTTCTCTGATGATGAGTGAGGCTGAACACTTTTTCATGTCTGTTGGCTGCCAGTATATCTTCTTTTGAGAAGTACCTATTCATGACTTTTGCCCACTTTTTAATGGAGCTGTTTGTTTTTATTCCTTTAGGTGCGTTTGAGTTCCTTGTAGATATTAGATGTTAGGCCTTTGTCAGATATACAGTGGGCAAATATTTTTTCCCATTCTGTGGGCTGTCTCCCTGCTCTCTTGATGGTTTATTTTGCTTTGCAGAAGCTTGCTAGTTTGGTGAGGTCCCACTTGTCAATCTTATTTCTTAAGGTATGGGCATTTAGGGTTCTGAATAGGAATTATTTGCCAGTTTCCAATTTCCATAAGGGTGTCTCCTGAGTTTTCTAAGATTCTTATAGTTTGAGGTTTTATGTTTAGGTCTTTGATCCATTTAATTTTTGTGTATGGTGATAGGTAGGGGTCCTGTTTTAGTCTTCTGCATGTGGTCAGCCAGTTTCCCCAGCACCATTTACTGAATAGGTTCTCCTCTCCCCAGTGGTTGTTGGTGGAGACTTTGTCAAAGATGAGTTGGTTGAGAAATTGAAGTTTTGCTTCTGGAATCTCTATCCTGTTCCATTGTTGTGTGTGCCTGTTCTTGTACCAATACCAGGAGGTTTTGATTACTATAGCTTTATAGTAAAGTTTGAAGTCTGGAAGTGTGATACCTCTTGCTTTGTTTCTTTTGCTAAGGATTGTTTTGGCTATTCATGGTCATTTATGTTTCCAGATGAATTTCTGTATTGTCATTTCCAGGTCTGAGAAAAATGATGTTGGTAACTTAATGGGTATTGCGTTGAATCTGTAGATTGCCTTTGGTAGGATGGACATTTACACAATGTTGATTCTTCCTATCCGTGAGCATGGAATATTTTTTCATTTGTTTGTGTCTTCTTGGCTTTCTTTGAGCAGTGTTTTGTAATTCTTATTGAAAAGGTATCTCACTTCTCTGGTTGGAAAGATGCCAAAGTATTTCATTTTCTTTGTGGCTATTGTGAATGGGATTGTGCTTTTAATTTGGGTCTCTGTCTGCTTGTTGTTGGTGTATAGGAATGCAACTGTCTTTTGGCCCATTTATTTTGTACTCTGAGACTGTGTCAAAGTCCTTTATCAGTGCAAGCAGGTTTTTGACAGTTTCTCTTGGATTTTCAAGGTATAGGATCATATCATCAGCAAAGAGGGATAACTTGACATCCTCTTTTCCTATTTGGATACCCCTGATTTCCTTCTCTTGTCTAATTGCCTGAGCTAGGACAACATTGAACAAGAGAGTTGAGAGTGGGCAGCCTTGTCTTGTTCCAGTGTTCAGGGGAAATGTTTCCAGTTTCTGTCCATTTAATCATATGTTAGCTATGGGTTTATTGTAGATGGCACTTAATATTTTGAGGTATGTTCCTTTTATACCTAGGTATCTGAGGGCTTTTTTATCCCTCAAGAAGGGATACTGAATTTTATCAAAAGTTTTTTCTGCATCTAATAAGACAATCATGCGGTTCTTGTTTTTACATCTGTTGTTGTATTTAATGACATTTATGGTCTTGCGAATGTTGAGCCAGCCCTGCATCCTGGGGAATGAAGCCTACTTTCTCATGGTGGATGATTTTTGAGATGTGTTTTTGGATCAGATGTGCTAGAATCTTGTTGAGGATTTTTGCATCTATGATCACAGGGGATATTGGCCTATAGTTCTCTTTTTTTGTTGGATCTTTACCCAGTTTGGGTATCAGTGTGATGTTAGCTTCATAAAATGATTTGGGGAGAATTCCTTCTTTCTCAATTTCCTGGAATACTTTCAATAGGATAGATATCAGCTCCTCCCTGTATGTTTTGTAGAATTCTGCTGGAAAGCCATCTGGTCCAGGGTTTTTTTGGTAGGTGATTTTCTTATGACAGAGTCAATTTCTTGGGTTTTTATTGGTCTATTTAGTGTCTCAATGTCTTCTTGTTTCAACCTGGGGAGGTTATGTGATGTCAGAAAGTCCTCCATTTCATTTAGGTCATCAATTTTTTGCTATACAGGTGTACATAGTAATCTCTGATAATCTATTATATTTCTTCAGGGTCAGTTGTGATTTGAACTTTTGAATTTTTGATAGTGTTTATTTAAGCTTTTTCCTCTCTTTTTCCTGGTCATTCTGGCTAGAGGTCATCAATCTTGTTAATTCTTCCAAAGAATCAGCTTTTTGGTTTGTTGATGTTTTCTGATATTTTTGTCTTCTGTCTCTAGTATTTGTGCTCTTATTTTGGTGATTTGAATTCTTCTGCTAAAGTTGGGGTTTGGTGGTCTTCTCTTTCCAGTTCCCTTAGCTGATTTGTTAAGCTCTCCACTTGTGATCTTTCCATTTTCTTGATGTGTGCTCAAAGAGATATAAATTCCCCTCTCATAACTGTTTTCATGGCATCCCAGAGGTTTTGGTAAGATGTTTCTTTATTTTCAAGTTTCCAGGAATCTTTTCATTTCTGCTTTGATTTCAGTGTTGGCCCAGTAGTTGTTTAGCATCATGCTGTTTAGTGTCCATGTCCTTGTGGGCTTTGGGAAATGTTGTTGGTGTTGATACTTATTTTTATTCCATGTGGTTTGAGAATGTGCATGGCAAGATTTCACCTTATGGAATTTGTTTAGGCTTGATTTGTGACCAAGAATGTAATCGATCTTGGAGTATGTTCCATGTAGTGATGAGTAGAATGTATATTCTGTGGTTGTTGGGTGGAATAATCTGTAGGTATCTATTAAGTCCATTTGGTCAAGTGCCAAGTTTAGGTTTTGGATCTCCTTGCTGATTTTTTGCCTCAATGATCTATCTAGGGCTGTCAAGTCCCTGCTATTCTAGTGTTAGAGTCAATATCTTTTTTTAGTTCATTTAGTAGTTGTTTTATAAATGCTGGTGCTCCTGTGTTGGGTGCATATATGTTTAGGATGGATATTTCTTGTTGATGAATTGAAACTTTTATCATTATGTAGAGTCCTTTTGCATCTTTTAAAATTTTTGATAGCCTAAGGTTGTTTTGTCTGTTATTAAGATCGCAACTCCTGCATTCTTTTGTGATCCATTTGCCTGGAAACTCATTTTCCATCCTTAAACTTTGGGTCTGTGTGCATCCCCTGTGGTGAGATGAGTCTCCTGGATGCAGCAAATAATTGGGTCTTTGTTTCTTATCCAGTTTGCCATTCTGTATCTTTTCAGTGGTGCATTTAATCCATTCACATTCAGGCTGATTATTGAAGTGTGATTGTTTCTCCCTGCCTTGAGGTTCTTATAAACATTTTCTTTGTTTGCTTATTTTCTTTTGGCTTTGGGGTTAATGTATGTGTGTGTTTTCAAGTTTCTTGTTGCACTATATTCTCTGTTGATTCTGTGCTCTGCTGTTCTCTTGGGAATGTGTGGTCATTCTTTTTTTTTTTTTTGTCTTTCTTCTGTGCTTAATACCATTTTAAGTGTCTCCTGTAGAGCTGGTCTGGAAGCTGCTTAATCTCTTAGGGATCAGATGTCTGAGAAAGATTTTAGTTCTCCATCACTGATGAAGCTGAGCTTGGCTGGATAGGAAATTCTTGGTTGACATAGTTTTTCTTTGAGGACTTTGAATATAGGGTCCCTTTTTGCTTGTAGTGTTTCTACTGATAGGTCTGCTGCTATTCTGACTCGCTTTCCCCAGTAGGTAGTCTGACCTTTCTCTCTTGCTGTCTCTAGGATTTTTTTCTTTTGCACCTACTTTGTGTAGGTGAATTACTATGTGTCTAGGGGTTGGTCTTCTCATTTGATGTCTGGTAGGGGTTCTCTGTATCTCTTGTGCTTGGCTGGTCACTTCTCTGGTGAGATGGGAAAGTTTTCTTGGATTACCTCCTGGAAAACTTGCTCCAAGTTGTTCTCCATTTCCCTCTCTTCTGTTGGGATACCAATCAGGTGTAGGTATGGCCTCTTGATATAATCACACATCTCTTATAGGCCTTGTTCTTTCTTTCTGTGTCTTCTTTCTATGTTTTTTTTACAGATTGTGTTAATTCCATGTTCTGGTCTTCACATTCCAAGATTCTTTCTTAGGCTAGATCAATTCTGCTTTCCATGCTTGTCATTGTATTATTTATTTACTGGATGAAATTTTTTATTGCCAAAATCTCTGTTGCTAGTTCTTTCAGGGTTGCATCTTGTCTTTCTTGAATCTTATTCACTCTTTCCATTCATTCCCTAATCCATCATATTCTGGGGACAGTTGTTGGTGACTTCCATTGTTTGGGCACAGAAATCTGATTTTTCAGGAGTTTTGTCTTTGGTACACTTGAAATTGCTTGAGGCCTTTCTTTGGTTTTTCCTCATTTGTGACAGATTTCTTGTTTTTCTCTTTACTTCTGTTATTCAGTATCAGTGGGAGAGGCTTTCCCTTCTCATGTTTGCTCAGTCCTCTATTCTTCCCTAATCCAGTCTCTGGATTTGTTCTATTTTGAAGTAGGATGGTGGATGGGAAGTCTTGCTATCTCTTGCAGTTTTTGAAATTCAAATAAAGTAGGGGATGGGCCACTAGGAATCATAAACTACTTGCAAATTAAAATGTTCACTTATTGTAGAATGTGTTCCCTGAGACCCACTCCTTACCACCACTCTATATGACAATGCAAAGCAGAAACCAGTGCAAAAGCAATTGAACACATACACACACACCCCAAAACAAACTGAAACAACAAAAGTGAGACAAAACAAACAACAAAAAAACCAAGAAAACTAAGCACATACATATATGCCTAGCACAAAGTATATAGAGAAGAAAAATAGAAAGACCAGAGGAAAATAATTTTTTTTAAAAGGGATTCGGGTTAAACCCTCACACGTATATTGACACACACCTTAAACTATAAAAAAAGAATATTAAAAAAACCCCAGAAGAACAAAAGAGCAAAACAACCCAACAACAGCAAAATTGAAAGATGAACACTCAATCATTCATATACACACATAAACAGAAAATGACAAATAAAAGGAGAAAGAAACAGAAAAACAAAAGAAAAAAATTTGAGGAGGGCTGTAGATCAAACCCTCACATACACATTCATGCACGCAGGAAAAATATTTTAAAACTAGATGAACTAACAGTCAAAAAAATTTTAAAAATTAAAAAATAATTGAAAATTAAAAAAACAAAAAAGAAACCTGCCCTCTCGTTGCAAGCTCTGTAATTCTTCCTCTAATTATGTCTTTCCTACAGAGACATCTCTTTCACTCTCTCAGGGAACAAAGCAGGGAAGGAGGAGGGGCAGTGGAGGTGGGTGGGGCTGCAGTCCTCTCCTCCCACTCTTGTATGGTCAGGGAGATCTCCTCCTATGGGGAGGCACGGGATTGTCTCCTCCCCAGGTATGTACTCTCACCGGGGGTGCCCCAGTCAGGCCTATCCTGGAATGGAGTTCTCCAATCTATTGTGATTGATGTCCAGGCTCTGCCTGGGTTTGTCCCTCTCAGTCATGGCCCAGCTGTGTGGGTCTGACATTCAGAGGATTGCTGGGGAGGAGGGGGTTTGGGACAGCTCCAGTCTCACCACTGATCTCTTTGAAGTTCTTCCTCGTCCTTTTCTGGTCACACTCTTTGTCCCATGGCTGGATCAGGGTAGGGGGTGGGGCGCCTGGAACTCAGCACTCATCAGGTCCCTCTGAAGTTTGTGCTCTCAGGATATTCCCTCTGGGCCATGATCAATCTCTGAGTAGTTGATGCACCAGTCACAGAGATCGGGTCTGTTGCTCTGTGGTGAGCAAGTCGGAGCACTTTCCTTCCCCACCTTCAAGATGGTGGTGGGGTGCCTCTCTTGTCCTCTTCTGTGGCAACTTGATTCTGTACTCCCTCCATAACCCCTGCCAGAACCCTGCCAGGTGCAGAAGTGATGAGGCAAAGCCAGGAGCCGGCAGTCTCTCTTTTGCTTCCAGCGATAGTTTTTCTCTGTTGCTTTTTCAAAGGAAAACTCCTGTTGGCTTAAAAAAGAAAAAATGGTGCTCCAGTTCTGTGACTTGGGCAGTCAGGGACGAAGTAGAGAAGCTACAGCGCCAGCTGCTGCACCAGGGGCCTAGTCACTCTCTCATGAGCCCCACTTAGACAGTATCTCCCAGCATTTTCTTCCCAGAGAGGGTTTGTTGGTTTTAAAAAAAGAAAAAGAAAATGACACTTGGCTTCTGTGTCCCAGGATCCACTAGGGTCCAAGGCCAGCCGCTGTGGCACCAGCCACTGTACCAGGGAGTGCCCTGGCCACTAGCTCCCTAGCCTCACTCAGTCAGCCATTCATTCACACACCGACTTGCTCACCAGCATGTACACAAAATTTTCCATACACTCACTCACTCACACGGGAACCCACAAAGTCCAACTGGTTCAGCTGCCATCTTCCTGACTTTCCATTATCCTTTTAACATCCATGGGCCCTATAGTGATGTTTCCTCTATCACTTCTGATATTAGTAATTTATATTCTCTCTCTCCCTCTCTCTCCCCTTCCAGCCCCCACTCCCCTCAGATTAGCTTGCCTAGAGATTTATTGATTTTCTTTATCTTTTAAAGAACCATCTTTCAGTTTTGCTAATTTACTTTCTTGATTTCCTGCTTACAATTTCACTGCTAGCTGCTCTAATTTTTATTTTTCTTCTGCTTACTTTGGATTTAATTTACTCTTCTTTCTCTAATTTCCTAATTTGGATGCTTATAGATATTTTTTCTTTTCTTTTTTTTGAGTTGGAGTCTCACTCTGTCACCCAGACTTGAGTGCAGTGGCTGCTTCCAGCCACTGCAGCTTCGACCTGCGGGGCTCTGGCGATCCTTCCCCCTCAGCCTTCCGTTTTCTTTTCTGATGTATGCATTCAATACTATACATTTCTTTCTAAGTATTGCTTTTACTGCATCTCACAGATTTTAATAGGTTTTATTTTCATTAAAAATATTTTAAATTTCTCTTCAGATTACCTTCTTGGTCCATGTGTTATTTAGAAATTTCCATTTATTTGGGGATTTAACAGCTATCTTTGTGTTATTGATTTCTAGTTTAATTCCATTGTGGTCTGAGAGCATATATTGGGTAATTTCTATTCTTTTACATTTGTTAAAGTGTGTTTTATGGCCCAGAAAGTGCTCTATCTTGGTGAATGTTCCATGTGAGCTTGACAAGGTGTATTCTTCTGTTGTTTGATAAAGTATTCTATGGATGTCATTATATCCAGTTGGCTGATCATGCTGGCAAATTCAACTATATTTGTACTGATTTTCTCTGTGCTAGACCTGCCCATTTCTAACAGAAGGGTGTTGAAGTCTCCAAATCTAATAGTGGATTAATCTATTTCTTCTTGCAGTTCTGTCAGTTTCATATGGGATTTTAAATTTTACTCCTAATTCATTTTGAGATGTATCTTTGATCTTTCATTAATGTGTTGTCCAATTTTGAAATATTTGGGTATTTTTCCAGGCAGTGTTCTTTTATGATTTCTAGTGTGATTCCCTGGTGATCATAGGAACACATTCATAATCAAAATCACTTAAAATTTATTGAGATTTTATTGCCTGGAAGACAGTCAATCTTGCTAAATATCTTTTGGATACTTTAAAAGAAAATGCATTCTGCTGGTGTTGGATGGTGCATTCTATAAATGCCAATTAGTTCCAATTGGGTGATCATTTTGTTCAAGAGTTCTACATCCTTACCAATTTTCTGCTCAGTTGTTATATCAATTATTGATTATTGAAATATTTCATTATAGTTGTGGATTTGTCTGTTTTCATTTAGATTCTCACACTGATTTAAGTAACTAAACTTTGCTATTAGGTGCATACCTATTTTGGAATGTCAATCTCCTTAGATAATGTCTCTTTATCATTATTATGTATGCCTATTTATTCTCAGTAACATTTATGTTTGATAAGTCTACTTTGTATTTTACGATATTCCACATGTATTTGGATTAGTGTTAGCATGCATAGTATTTTCCATCCATTTAGTTTTATGTAACTTTTATATTTCAGATGAACACATAGTTGTGGAAAACAATAGGAAGCGACCCCATATACTCTTAATCTTGTTTCCCCTTGGAGACATCTTGCATAACTATACATCAGACAATATCAAAATTTCCATAACACAGTTCACTGAGCTCACTCAGATTTCACCAGGTTTATATGCACGTGTGTATTTCTATGCAATTTTGTCAAATGTGTATATTCATGTGACAGAATCCCGTGTGCTTTTCTTTCATAGTTACAGTCACCTCTTTCTCTTAACTTCACTAATGCCTGTCACCCACGAAAATCTTTATATTTAATTTTGTGATTTTTAAGATTATATAAACAGAATCATACAGTATGTAACCTTTTCAGATTGGCTCTTTTAACTCAGCATAATACCCTTGAGAACCATTCAAGCTGTAGCATGTATCAACAATTTGGTATTTTTTGTTGGCAAGTAGCATAGATGAAACAAAGTATCTTTAACCCTTCACCAGCTGAAGGACATTATGACTGTTTCCAGTTTTTGGCTATTATGAATAAAGTTGCTATGAACATATGTACAAGATTATGCATGAACATAACTATTCATTTTATGAGGTAAATAGCAAAGAGTGCTGTTTTGGAAAACCTCTGAAACTGTGTTTTTCCTCTGCTTCCACACCACAACAATTCTCAACACAGAAGACTTCTGTAACCAAATATGTGGGAGAAAATCCCCCAACAACAAGCAGTGGGCACCTCCTGGGTGTCCTTCAATTCAGCACTCATACAGCCAGTATGAATTCTCTGATGTACAGTAAGGTTAAGAGTTTTGGCTTAATAATTTCACACAGTGTACTCCTAAGATCTTGGTCCAGTTTGATTTTACAGCTAAAGAATGTTCTATAGTTGCTGCACCCATAAAGTTTTACACCAGTGTAAACCCTCTGTGTCTAACAAGGTTGGAGGTTTATATAAAGAATGTTCCACATTTGCTGTGCATTTACACTAGCGTAGATTTTCTGGTGCTGAAAAGGCTTGTATTTCTGGCTGAAGGCTTTAACCACATTGACAACACTTGAGACTGTTCTCCAGTATGAAATCTCTGATGTTGAACAACTATGTGTTTGCTGCTATACACTTCCCTCCATATGCTACATCTATAAGGCCATTCTCCAGTGTTGGCTTTTATAACAAGGCGAGTTTTTCTGTTATAGATTTTCTCACTTTTTGTTAGACTCAAAAGGTTTTTTTTCCAGTGAGATCTGCCTTGTGCTGAATAAGGTAGGATCTTTTGCTGTATGTCTTCCCACATTCATTGCACTCATAAGGCCTTATTTCTGTGTGATTCTCTGATGTACAATAAGGCCAGGGTTTTGTTGGAAGAATGTCCTACATGTGCTGGACTCATAGGTCCTTCTCCGGTATGAGCTCTCTGGTGCTGAACAAGTCCATCTTTACGGCTGAAGGCTTTCCCACAGTCACTGCACTCATAAGGCCTTGCTCCAGTGTGAACTCTCTGATGGACAGTAAGGCCAGAGCTATAGCTAAATAATTTCCCACATTCAGTACACTCATAAGGCTTTTCGCCAGTGTGAATTCTCTGGTGACGAACAAGTGTGATTTTACTACTAAAGGATTTCCCACATTCAGTACACTCGTAAGGTTTTTCACCAGTGTGGATTCTCTGGTGCCGGACAAGTGTAATTTTACTGCTAAGAAATTTCCCACATTCACTACACTCATAAGGCTTTGCTCCAGTGTGAACACGCTGGTGTTCAACAAGGACGGATCTATGTCTAAAGAATTTCCCACATTCACTACACTCATAAGGTTTTGCTCCAGTGTGAACTCTCCGGTGTTCATTAAGGACAGACCTTTGTCTAAAGAATTTCCCACATTCAATACACTCATAAGGTCTTTCTCCTGTATGGATTCTCTTATGTTGCATAAGTCTGTCTTTGCGACTGAAGGCTTTCTCGCATTCACTGCATTCATAAAAACTTGTTCTACAGTGAACTCTCTGGTGTAGAATAAGGCTGGATCTTTGGCTAAAAGATCTCACACATTCTGTGCATTTAAATGGCCTTTCGCCAGTGTGAACTCTCTGATGTGCAATAAGGCCAGTGCTTTGGCTAAAAAACTTCCCACATTCAGTGCACTTATAAGTATATTCCCCAGTGTGGATTCTCTGATGCTGAACAAGAGCAATTTTGTAGCTAAAGAACTGTCCACATTCGCTGCATCCATGGAGTCTTTCTTTAGCCTGAAAGGTCTTCCTGCATTTAGTGTTCCTATGTGAATTTCCCTTACTATGAGTGGTCTGTTGCTGGAGAGGGCTTAAGCTGGCTAGGGAGTCCTTCCCACCATCTACATATGTAAAGAAATTTACTGACATGTGCACTTTAGAGTTCATAACAAATGAAGCCCTGTCTTCATCCCTTCTGAAGAATTTCTGTCCATTGTGCTGCTTCTGGTGCTGGAAGATGTTTGGAATGAACCAGAGTTGTCGTCCATATACCCTACATGGGTGCAGCTTCTGTCCAGAGTATAATCCCTGATGCTCAGCCATACACAAATTGTCTTTCATGACTGAGCCACAAATGCCACAAGCATACGCTTTCTGGGTAGTTGAACCTGCTGTGGGATTCCTCATCCATGATACTCCTTGAGAAGGTGCTCCCTCATCCTCCATTTGAAACCAGCAACCTGGAAACAGAAAAATGTTGAAGCAAATATAGACTTTGGTGGGAAGGGACAGACTTAGAGTGTATGTCTTACAAATCCAGGAATGAGTAATGAGACTCTTTGTAGGATAAAAGTCCGGAAGTTAGGATGAGAAAGAGTCACACAAAAAAGAGATCCACTGTGTAGAAAGGATATAACAATGAGATGCAGTGCAGGAAGTAGGGGCTGTGTCTCAATGTACTTCTCTGCAATGGCTTTCCGTAGGGGCCTGTCTGCTGGGGATGCATAAGTACCAAACAGAAGGGTGTTTCCAAACCCAGGACAACCAAATGCAACTGAATGGCTGCTGAAGAACTATTTAGGCTATGTGCACATCTCACAACACATTATGCATAGTTCAGTGTTGGAGAACACTGCATAGGGAACAGTGGAGAGAAAAGGGTGAGACCTGAAAGCCAGAGAGGTGACGCTCAGCCCTGGCTAGAATGAAAGTGGAACAAGCTGAAAAGTGTCAAGAATAGGATTTAAAGACAGAAATGGGTTAAGGTCCCTGTTTTTGGTACAGAAACAGTGCAGGGCACTGGAAAGGTACCTGGCTGGCATCATGAGAACCCAGTCTTGACTTCAAGCCATCGCTCACTTCCCACTTCCCACAGCCAGTCCCCCTCTGGAGCACTCTTGCCATAGTTGGTGTCATGTCTGCCCTGTCAGGCACCCAGGTCTCTTACCTCAGCTCTAGGTGGACAACTACATAAAACCGAGAAGATGCATGTACTAAGGGAAAGAAAAAGCTGGTGGACAGGAGGAGTGTAGACTAACCCATGGCATAACAACCAAGAAAAGAAAACTAGTACTACCAAAAGAGACTCAGAGGAACATCTTAAGAACAGCCCAGTGGTCTCTGCAAGTAGTAACCACATTGGTCTTGTCATTCCTGGCACTGTGAGGCACAAGGAAGCACTAGCTGGAGGGGAGGGGTCAGAATCAGGGACAGAGAGGCACAGTGATCCTGGACAGTCATTCTGCAAGGGTGAGGCCAAGCTTGATGGGATCCACTGGGTTCACTGCATAACTTATGGCCCCTTATCTTTCCCTGAAAGGTTTCAGAACACCAGATGTTGGGGCTGACTGAAGAGAGGACGGGGAATGCACACAGTCCAGCCCTGGCATCCACAGCACCTATGCAAGAAAACACAGGAAGGGAGTGATATCCACAGCCTGGCTGTGAGAAGGAAAGAACAGTCCATGGAGAAAAAAGGAAAGAAAGAACCTGGCAGGGATGCTGGGGTACATGCAAGGGACTTACCCAGTGAAGTCACAAGTGCAAAGTTCTCCAGCATCACATCACGGTACAGGAGTCTCTGAGTCTCATCAAGCAGCTTCCACTCCTCCCGGGAAAAGTACACAGCCACATCCTCAAAGGCCACACTATCCTACCATGGTACGAGAGGAGAGAGCAGTGTCCCTCAGCAGCCTCTCCCTCGAGGACCCTTAATCGACTCCTTGCTGCCCAAAATATCCACTCCCATCTCCCTCCTCCCAAGTCCACCTCACAGGAGACAAGAGGCCAGATGCTGCTGCTGCCCCTTCTCCTCATGGTCCTGTTGGCCACTGTGTTAGCCCACATCAACTATAGGCATGTGTGCATATAAAAACCATCTAAGCTCTGGGCCAGCGGTGAAGGGCCCCACCCTTTCTCCTGCCAGCAAATTCCCCTGGTCATGCCTCCCATGGCAAGTCAACACAGCCTCAGCTTTTACCCTTGAGCTCCTAGAACCATTTCCTTGGGATCATCAATCAGTTCACACTCTCTCCTTCAAGCACACCACCCTGTGGACCATTTCTGAGTCTCACCGCCACCTTTAACCCCCTGGCCCACACTACAGACATTTTCCTGACCTATTCACATTCCACTCTGCTGTTATTCTTTATGCCTTAACTATACATCATAAATATTATTTGTATAGATACAATACACATCAAAACAACCACAAACAAGCTTTCTTGGATGTTGAATAAAGCAGTTCACTGTATGTTTGCATGCATAAAAGTGTTTATGTACAGGTAATTTTTAGAACTAAAAATTTCACTAAAAAAATCTTCACACTGATAATAATATGACATAAACTGTTTCGCCTAAATTCATGATCTAACTTAAAACCATGCTATAATACATACAAAGGAAAAAAAAGAGCTAATGCTTTTATTAGTGTTCTCTATGCAAAGGAAGTTATGGAGTTTGAAATTCTGAATACATTTTAGCTACCTTTAAACATTTAAGAGAATGTGTGCCATGGTTTGAATGTTCGGCCCCCTCCCAAACTCCTGTTGAAATTTCACTGAATGAAACAATATTAAAAGGTCACCTTTAAGAGGTGATTAGGCCATGAGGTCTCTTCCCTCATAAGTAGGTTTAATATATTTTAAAAAGGGCTTTTGGGGTGGGTTCTCTCTCTTCCAGAGTGGGTCTTCCTCTCTTCTGCCTTGTGAGGAACAGGGCTTCTCCCCCCCTACCCACTGCTCCTTCACCCTCGAAGATGCAGCATTCAAGGTGCCATCTGGGAAGCAGAGATCAGTTTCTTATCAGATTCAAAACTTGCTGGCCCATTGATCATGGATTTCCCAACCGCCAGAACTGTGAGGAAATAAATTTCTGATCTTTATAAATGACCCAGTCTGTGGTATTTTATTATAGCAGCAGAAAACAAGCTAAGATAATGCAATTTTAGACACTGCTTAGTGACTAAGAGCGAACCGAATACTAAGTGCTTGCATGAGTGTAACTTCTTAAATCCATAAATTTTCAATTTTTGAAATTTTCAATTTCAATTCACTACACCTATGTACATAGTAGAAAATTAATTGCTTAATGTTGAAATAAATGGTGTTTCATAAGTTTGTAAGTTAAAAAATGGGAAGTAGAGAGGGTAAGTCTGGGTCTTCAGTTGGGCACTAATCCTCTAACCTTAAAAACAATCCTATTCTTTTTTTTTTTTTGACAAGGTCTCAATTTCTTGCCCAGGCTGGAGTGCAGTGGCACAATGAAGGATCACCGCAGCCTTGATCTCCTAGACTAAAGTAACCCTCCCATTTCAGCTTCCCAAGTAGCTGGGACTACAGTTGTGCATCACCATGCACAGTTAACATTTTCTTTTTCTATTTTGAAGAGACAAGATCTCAATATGTTGCACAGGCTGGTCTGCAACTTCCGGGCTCAAGCATTTCTCCTGCCTTGGCCTCCCAAAGTACTGGAATTACAGGTGTGAGCCAGCAAAAGTCCTCTATTCTTAAGAGCTACTCTGAATTGTATTACTTCTACTCCCTAGCCAAGACAGTTTGAACATTCCCTTAATTTGACTAAACTTAAACATATTTTTCCTCTCTCTAGACCTCTGACCTCCCTTTTCTTGCAGCAGTTACTTTAGGAATATTGCACTTTAAAATTCTTTCTATGCCCCATGAAATGTATTTAAATCTTCTTCCAGTTACTTGACAGTTTTATGAACCAGAAAATGTATTTCTGAAGGACCTGGAAACCATTGCTGTGAAATGTAAACATAGAAGGCGCCCCTATCTTTGTGGGAGAGTGGGTACCTAACTTCAATGAGTACCAATTATAAAACACATATGGCTTAAGCACAGAGGAAAACATTTGCAAACTTAGGAATAATTCAAAATAATTCCCACTGGCCAGTCTCCGCATCTAATGGGCTCCAGTACTTTTCCACTAGCTCATTCCAGTGCTTAAAAACCCTGTCACCTTGTGACTCAACGAAGTTGAGTTCAGCTTCAACTTTTTCCAGTGCAATGTTCTCTGATGCTTCTCTGGAACTACTGCTCTCTGGCTACCTCACTGTAAGTCTCCCGGAGTCTGTTCCAGTAGCCTCCTCAAGGTCTTTCATTTTCACTCCTATCATTTCCCTCCCAAACCTGAGCAGCCTTTGGGAACCTTTTAAAATCCTACCTCAGATCCAATCTCTCCGTTCCAACCCCTCATAATGAATCCTCCACACAACGCTTAGTACGAAGGTCTAACTGCTTAGGCGGCCAAGTCACGAGCAACTCACTCCCTGGCAATCGCTTTCCTGGAGATGGGAGCCAGACCTCGGGTTTCCCCAAGTCTCCACTCAGTCGGGTCTCCTGCACGTAACACTCTTCCACTCATCACGCTGGGAGTCAGACATGGGGACCCAGCCAGGACCGCGCCACCGCCCTGAACAAAGCTCTCTGAGCAGGCGCCCCTCACTCGAGTGTTTGGGATTGAAAGGCGACAGCCCCGAGGTGAGGGTTCGGAGGACGCAGCACTAACCGGCCCCGGGTCCATCTGCGCAGGCTTCACCATCAAAGGCTGGAGGTGGAGCGGAGCCCGGAGAGGTGGGCTCGGCCGGACCGGGCCTGGCGCGGGTTCACTCCGTCAACTCCTCGCCAAGCCTCGGTGCCGTGTCTGTCAGTGGGACAACACCGGCTCTCGGGCTTTCCCACTCGCGTTATTCTGTGCTCCACTCACAGTTCAAGAGTCGGATCAGGGAGACAGACACAAAAGCGACTAAAATGACTGTTGTCCAGAGGACACCGGAAGTCCCGCCTCGACGCTTGTCATTCACGCGAAATTCCTCTTGCCTAGACCGTCATTGGCCCAGCTGCGCAGGCGCATAGCGCATTGACCTCTGGGTAATGTAGTTCTCACGGGGACAAGCCCCTTGGCAAAGATTGGGAATATCTTGTTTCCAAACTCGGAGAACTTAGGTGGACATCACTCCTCTTAAGAGGACGCGCTCAGATTTCCATGCAGTGAAGTCTGCAACGAATGACATAAATGTTTAGATACAATATTGCACATGCACTCCAAAGCCACAAAATCAAATAGACACCCAATATCATAATCCAGTTTGATACAATGTTCCTATTAGCTGGGAACTGATGAATACAGACATACCTCCCAGATATTGAGAGTTGGGATCTAGCCTACTGCAATTCTGCGCCACACACGACCGATTTGCCCTCCCCGTGCACATGAAATTATGTTTACATGATATTGTAGTTTATTACATGTGCAGTAGCATTATGTCTATAGAAACAATGTATACACCTTAATTAGAAAATACTTGATTGCTGAAAATGCTAACGATTATATAAGCCTTCAGTGAGTCTTAATCTTTTTGTTCTTGGAGGATCTTGCCTCCATGTTGATGGCTACTGAATGATCAGGATTGTGGTAGCTGAAGGTTGGGATGGCTGTGACTATTTCTGAAAATAAGACTACAAGTTTGCTGCATTGATTATTTGTTTCACAAAATATTTCTCTGTAGCATGAGATGCTTTTTGTCCATAGTAGAATTTCTTTCAAAATTGGAATCAATCTTCTCAAACTCTGTTGCTGCTGTATCAGCTGAGTTCATGTCATATTCCACATCTCTGTTGTCTTTGAACAGTGTTCACAGCATGTTCCACACGGGTAGACGCCTCCATCTCTAGAAACCACTTTCTTTGGTCATCCCTAGGGAACAATTTCTCATTCATTCAAGATTGATAATAAGATTGCAACAATTCAGTCACATCTCCAGACTCCATTTCTACTTCTCTTGCTATTTCCACCACATCTGCAATTACTTCCTCCAATGAAGTCTTAGACCTCTCAAAATCATTCATGAGGATTGATGATCCAATCTGTTAATGTTGACATGTTGACCTCTTCCCATGAATAACATGCATTCTTAATGCCATCAAGAATGGTGAATTCTTTCCAGAATGTTTCAGCTTATTTTGCCCAGATCCATCAGAGGAATCACTATCTATGGCAACTACAGACTTACAAAATGTATTTTTTAAATGATCAGACTTGAACGTCAAACTAACTCCTTGATCCATGGGCTGCAAAATGAATATTGTGGTAGCAGTCATGAAAACAACGCTAAACTTTTTGTATATCTTCCATTCGAGCTCTTGAGTGACCAGGTGATTTGTCAATGAGTAGTAATATTTTGAAAATAATTATTTGAGCAGTAGGTCTCACAAGTGAGCCTAAACCATGCTGTAAACATATGTGCTGTCATCTAGGCTTCATTATTTTATTTATAGAACACAGACAGAGTAGATTTAACATAATTCTTAAGGGTTCTGGAATTTTCAGAATGGTAAATAAGCATTGACTTCACCTTAGAATAATGAGCTATGTTAGCTCCTAACAAGAGAGTCTGCCCTTCCTTTGAAGCTTTGACTTCTCTCTAACTATGAAAATCCTAGATAGCATCCACTTCCAATAGAGGACTGTTTTGTCTACATTGAAAATCTGTTGTCTGGATAACTGGCTGCAGCTGGAATATCAGCACTCGTGGCTGCTCCTTGCACTTTGATGTTATGGAGATGGTTTCTTTCATTCAAGCTCATGAACCAACCTCTGCTAGCATTGAACTTTTCTTCTGTAGCTTCCTCACTTCTCTCTGTTTTCATATAATTGAAGAGAGTTAGGGCTTTGCTTTGGATTAGGTTTTGGCTTGAGGGGATGTTGTGGCAGATTTGATCTTCTATTCAGACTACTAAAACTTTCTCCATATCAGCAATGAGGTTGTTTTCCTTATTATTCACATGTTCACTAGAGTAACACTTTCCATTTCTTTCAAGGACTTTTCCTTTGCATTCACAACTTGTCTAGCTGCTTGGAGCAAGAGGCCTAGCTTTTGGCTTACCTTCTTCATTAGGCTTAATTGATATGACTTCCTCAGTAAGCATAATCATTTCTAGCTTTTGATTTAAAGTTGGACACTTGCAACTCTTTCTTTCTTTTTCTTTCTTTCTTTCTTTCTTTCTTTCTTTCTTTCTTTTTCTTTCGCTCCCTCCCTCCCTCCCTCCCTTCCTTCCTTCCTTTCTTTTGAGTTGAAGACTCACTCCATCACCCAGGCTGGAGTGCACTGGCTTGCTCACAGCCACCCTGGCGTCGACCTGATGGGCTCAGGCAATCCTTCTGCCTAAGTCCTCCAAAGTAGCCAGAACTACAGAAGCGTGCTATCATACCTCGCTATTTTTTTTTATTTATTGTAGAGATAAACTCTTTCTTTTACTTGAACACTTAGAGGTTATTATAGGGCTATTAATTGACCTAATTTCAATATTGTTGTGTTTCGGGGAATAGGGAGGCCTGGGGATGGGAGAGAGTTGGGTTAATAGCTGCTCAGTGAAGCGCTCAGAACACACACATCATTTATTAATTAAGTCCACTGTGGTATATGGCTCATGCCACTCCAAAACGGTTACAAGAATAACATCAAAATCACTTATCACAGATCACTATAACAAATAGAATAATAATGGAAAAGTTTGAAATATTGTGAGAATTACCAAAATGTGACAAAATGTGACAGAGACATAGAGTGAGTACAGGCTATTAGAAAAATAGTGTTGATAAGCTTGCATGACATAGAGTTGCTCTAAAAAAGCAAAACAGACATAATATACGTGAAGCACAATAAAATATAATAAAATGAGTTATGTCCTGTTCTCTTCCAATATGTGATCAACCCAATCCCAGTTTGTACATCAGTTTTCTAGAATCTTCTTGGTTCCAATTAATCTCATAAGGCAGCTTCCTGGCAGGTTACAGGGAACTATTTTCATAAACATGGAGTTTAATAAATTGATTCCTTAGACAAGTGAGGTAAGGTTAAAAGAAACCAAAGTGGGCCAATGAAATACCTTTGGACTATCAACATCTGGGAGTCATTATGACATCTAGGCCTGAAAAAGCAGGAAGGAGATAGTGGGTACTCTGATTTGGTAAGCTTGTAGGTGTAGTTTAGAGCTGCCACAAGAGGTGGGACTTTTGGTAGAGGAGGATAGTCACTGCCGACATGAAGCCTACTGGAGACAATGATTGGGCAAATAAATGCCCTCACAGAGCTCTCTTCTTGCTCTCCTCTCTTCTGATGCCTCTATTAGTACAAACCAACCGAAATCAAGAGAGCTTAGTGTAGCCCACAGAGATCAGCCGCCTGGGGCACAGAGCAAAGTGCAGAATAGATTTGGTGGTACAGAGGAAAATATCCAGTAGATATGGGGATGCCTATGATTAAGGCAAGGAGAATAGGAAGAGAACGGTCTTTTAGGTAGAAGATTATCTTACTTTTAACATTTTGAGTTTGAGATATCTGCAGCACATCTATGTAGACATCACACTAGCAGTCAAAAACTAAAAATTATTTTCCATTGTTCACTAGACCCTATAGATCTTGCCTAGGCCTATTTACTTGGCCTCATCTCCTTAAACTATTTGCCTTTCTTATTCTTCTGTAGGTATACTAGCCTTCCAGTTGCTTCTCAAACATACTAAATTCATTCCCACATAAAGGATTTTGCACTTGTGTTTCCCCATGCCTATGCCACTTTTTCTCTCCTTCACTCACATCATTCAGGTCTTTGTTCAGATATATTTGCCCAGAGAAGCCTTTTTTTCGTCAATCAATCCAATCAATTTATTGTTTATCTCCTACCTTGCTTTATTTTTCTTTATGTGACTAATCATTTTTTTGGTGGGAATGACTGTATTATGATGATATAATATCCAGGAAGAGTCCAGTATAGCTAGAACAGAGTAAGAAAATGAAAAAGTAGAAGAGGATGAGGGCAAAAGAATAACCCAGGACCAGATTATGTAGAGCCATGATAAACAATTGGCCATGATAAACAATTTTTAAACTTTATTATGAATGCAGTATCTATTTAGAAGTCCAGGCCTTATACCTGATGTTGTATAATTATTGAGTCTTTATCTCTCTCACCAATCCATAAGTTTCATGGATGTATAGACTTTATCTACTTCAGCCCTCTGTCCCCAGTGCCTAGAATGGTACTCAATAAATGTTTTTCTTTTTAAAGAATAAATGAATGAATGAATTAAATAAAGACTGAAGAGAGTGGTCCCTAGAAAGGAAGATCTGGTATTCATGGCTTATACAGTGTGAATAGATGTGATCTCTTAGAGGTAGTATATGCATGGAAAAGAAATACAGGGCTAATCATTAATAAAACTAACAACAACAGATGCTGGTGAGGATGTGGAGAAAAAGGAAAGCTTCTACACTGCTGGTGGAAATGCAAACTAGTGCAACCTCTTTGGAAGACAGTGTGGTGATTTCTGAAAGAACTAGAAACTGACCTTCCATATGACCCAGCAATTCCCCTATTGGGAATACCCGGAGGAACTCAAATCATTCTACAAAAAAGATACCTGCATACGTATGTTTGTTGCAGCTCTATTCACAACAGCAAAAACATGGAACAAACCATGTTGCCCATCAAAGCTGGACTGAATAAAGAAAATGTGGTACATATATACAACGGAATATTATGCAGCCATAAAGAAGGACAAACATATGGACATTGCAGCAACTTGGATGGATTTAGAGTCGATCATATTCAGTGATCTAACACAGAAACAAAGAACAGAGTACCATATGTTCTCACTCATAAGTGGACCTTGAACAATTATCATAATACTATAAGAAAGAGATTGGCAGTAGTGAGAAACTGCCAGAGGATGGGGGGTTGGAATCGGCAGTTGAGGGAAACTGCTAGGGGAGGGAGGGGCACACCTCATCAACAAGGGTACCTGCATAATGAACATTTGTGTACCTAACCCTGAATTGTACCCCACATCTTTAAAATAAAGAGAAAAAAAAAAAAGAAATACAGGGCAAGTGATAAGACCCTAGGGAATATTTTAAGTTCTAAAAGAAGGAAACTTGAAGGAAACTGAAGAAAGGTGGTTAGAGAAGCAGGAGGAAAATTAGGAGTTAATAGTGGCCTATAAATCGAGGGATTTTGTGTTTGTTTTTATCCTTATTGCTACCTCTACTTGGAGCACACGCTCCTTATGTCCAGGGATTAGTTTTTTTTTAATATAATTCCATTCTCACCTCAAATGTTACCTTTCAGAGACCACATAGTCTAGAATGTTTTTTATTAAACATACTCTGTTGCACTGCTCTATCTTGTTTTCTTAATAACTTTATCTTGTTAAAAATTATCTTAATTTACCTTATAACCTATAGATTTTTTAAAAAGATATATTTTATTTATCTTGAGAATTGCTTAAGTCCTAGAATAATGACTTGTTATTCAAATAATATGTATTAGATGAATGGAAAAGACAGTTTCAGTAAGGAGTAGTCAGTGTTATTGAATACTGCAGAAAAAGAAAACAATGAACATTCATGAATATGACAATTTGGTTAATTAAATGGTCACTGATGGCTGTCACGAAAACAACTTCAGAATAGTGATGAGAAGGAAACAGAATGGGTGTTAAAGGATGTTTGGGAGTTAAGGAAGCAGAAAAAGGGAAGGAGACAGGAAGCACAAAGAGAGAAATTCAAGTCAGCAGGTTTTTTTAAAGGATAGAAATACAGAATTCATTCAATAATTATTTGTTAGTGGTGCAAGAGAGTGGGAATTAAAGGTGAAATAACTTACCAGTGAAAGAGTGAAAAATTCAGGAGGAAGGTCAAGAGGTTTACAATAATTTTATTGTCTAAACCAGTACTTTTAAACTATGGTTGATTTTACCCCCGCCCCCAGAAGATACTTGGTAATGTCTGGAAACATTTTTGTTTTTCACAACTGGAAGTGTGCTACTGGCATCTAGTGGATAGAGGCCAGGGATACTGCTAAACACTCTACAATGTACAGAACTGTCATGAATTCAGTGAAGCTAGAGAGAACTGAGCCGTCAGGTATCAGAAGAGTCAATCAAAGCAATAAATTAAAAAAAGAAAGGAACTATCAGTAACAGTTAGCTAGTCACTAACTGTGATAGTAACAGGGGCTAATCCTGAGAAAGTGCTAACTCTCTTCTGTTCTATTTTCCCCTAGTTGAGGGTCAGGTGACTCAGCACAGATATGGAGGTTGGATCTGCTTGCAGTCAGGAGCCCTAAACAGGAGGGTCCTGCAGTTTTAGGGGAGGAGAGAGAAGGGGGAGGCATAGGAGTGGAAACATACTGAGTAGTAGAGAAAAGTATCTTCATGGTTTCCCTTTCCTCATCTGATAAAGATTCCCCTGGCAGGAGGGTCTAGATAGAGGTCTCTGAATGAAGGTATCTGGGGCCAGAAGTGCAAATATGCAAAGAGCACAGCTAGACAGAGGAGCCTGAAAACCACAGCTTCCTTCAAAGACTACAATGCATTGATTGTGCACCCAGTCTGGTGTTGGGAGGACAGCTTTCCCCCTCATGGACCTGCCAGATAAACCTTGGGCAATTGTCTGTAGTCTGATCTGAAGAACTACACCATAGGTTTTTGTTGGGGACACAGACTTCTTAGGGCAGCCTATGACATCAAAGAACTAAGCAGCCCCAAATGTCAATGGCACCCTTTGAGAAACCCTGGTCCAGACCACATCAGTCGTGCTTCAATACCTTTCTTAATCTTCTGTGCTAGCACCGGAGAATACTTGGTTTCATCTTTATCTTGATTTGTTTTATGATTGTTAAGCACCTAATATATCCAGTTTAGTTAACTGGACACATTGTTATTCTATTCACTTTGAGAGGAAAGATGTTTAGGTCAATTTAAAAAATGTTATATTTCACTCACTTTTGGTTATTAGATTGAGATGACCAGGAAGCAACTGGCTACATGCAAATAGTACGGAAGGAAGAATGATGGGTAGAAATGGAGATTTGGAAGTCTTTGGTGTAGAAGGTCATGGATGGAAAATGTTACTCAGAATTTCTAGCAGGAGATGAGAATTAAGGAAAGAAATCAAGGACTATAAATATCTTTTGGATTGACCAGAAAGGTATGAGAGTATCCAAGGGATAATGGGATCATGGAACCAATGAGAAACATTTTATGAAGGAAGAAATGGTTATGGGTTTTAAATGTAGGCAAAAAACATACTTGAAAACTGAAAGTAAATGTTGGTCATTAGTGATCATAGCAATGTCATTTTCAGTGGAAGTGTAGCTCCATAAGCCATAGTTTACTGAAGGGAGGACCAGTGGCTGTTAAAATGGAGTGATTAGTGCATAAACCAAATCTGATTTGATGAAACAAGAAGGGGCATCAGGGAGCATTTTCCACTTTTTCAACAATTTCTGTTTGAAAGTAAGTGGATTAAGAAGGCATGAATTAATTTATTTGAGGGGGACCTAGAGCTCAATATTTTTTTAAAAGGTGGATAAGAGTGAAGCATGTTTACAGGTACAGACAATAATCCTGCAAAGTGGGAAGCATTGTAATTACAGGAAAGGGTGACTGATAGAACAAAATTTCCGAGGATGACATAGAGGATGCCTTTAGAGGACTCATGAGAGGATCATTCTTAGGCATGAGGGATGAATGGGCACACATAGCAAAAGGGCAAAAGATTTGATAGTTGACAGAAAAGGGGTTGAAGTTAAGAATCTAGGCTAGACTGAGAAGAGAGTAGCCTCAAAAGTGTCATAAAGGATTGTGCTGAGAAACCAGAGAGATCAGGAAACAGGAGGATTTTAGGCAGTTGAACAAGATGAATGGGAGAGAAATAGAGTGACAGAAAGCTAAGTATAGTGGATATTTGTGTTTAAAATTTCATTATGGAAGCAGTTCTGAGCAATGATAATAAGGTCTCTTTCAGAATGTGATCTGAATGCTGTAATGAAATAGAGGCAAAGATTGTAGGAATTGAGGTCAGGAAAATTTGAGGTGATATTATTGGATGACAGTATCTACATTAAAGTCACTTAGCGTAATGACAGGGATGGGGAAAAAAAAAGACAACTAATCATTGGCTAATAATAGGAAAGTAGGTAGAAGATTTTGATCAAGAAGAATATAGGATGGTTTATCAGTACATCATGAATGAAAAGATCAGAAAATAATAATGCTGCAGCAAGTGCTGCAGTTCACCAAGAGCAGAAACAAACGGAGTGTTGCCGCGGTCAGAACAGGCACTGGATACTGAGTGGAGAATCAAAAGTGTTTATTCAGGAAGTCTCGGGCAAAGTATTCTCCAAAAACCGGAGCCCTGATCTTCAGTTGCAGGCTGCCTTTATTTACATTCAGCGGACCTTAGTGGGGACTTTTGGTTGTAATAGTCCTGGGGCTGCATCTTCAGCCTGGGTTTTTGTCATTGGTGGTTTTATAATTTTACACTGAGGACCATGAGAGGGATCTTTTGTAGCAGACACCACAACAAACATGTTTACACAGGGTGTGGCAAAGCATGCCTACAGAAGTGGAAGTGGCAGTCAGGGGGGCTGCTCATTTGAGATAAGGTTCTTAGGGTCTGGCTTTTTGATTAACTCTTGTTTTCCTGTCTCATTCCCCCCTTTGATGCACTTTAAAGCTTTTCTAAGGGGCATCTCTTGCTTTCCATAGCCTCCAGAGCAAGTTGTTCGTAGCCTTAGAGAAGCATTAGCAGGGGTATTTTGCCACATTTCCTGTCTGTGGGGGCTATGGCAATTAGGCCTATGGCTAGAGCTGAGGGAATCAGGACAAAAAGGACAAGAGTTAAGGGGTGATAGCAATCCATTCAGGGAATTAGCAACCAGTAAAACAGACTATTTTTCTTTGGGTAGTTGGATTCTCATGCTCTAGTTGCACATCAATTGGTCAGCCTGTGGTATGGTTGAAGCAGGACGGCGGACTCAGAAGGTGATCTTAAGGGGGTTCTCAGGGTCTCTGGTCAACAACCAGTCAGCTGAGCATTCTGGTGGATCAGCTGCTTTTGCTCGGAAGTGATGGATCCAGGTGTCTATACCTGCAACTTTTAAAGCTGTGGGAGTTGTTAGAAGTACAAATTAGGGACCCTTCCATGTGGGTTGTAGGGGTGCCTTGTGCCAGTCTTTTACCCAGACAAAATTTCCTGGTTTGTAAGGGTGCACTGGGTTGCTTACGGGCAGAGGAAGTCTTTCTAGCGCCGAGTGGTGTAACTGGGATATGGAGGTAGCAAAGAGCTGTAGCTGGAAATGGATATTTCCATTTCCCGTTTCTTTTCTGTCTCCAGGGACCTTTAAAAAGGGAGAAGGTCTGCTGTACAGGATTTCATAGGGGGAGAGTTTGATTCCTGCTCGGGGAGAGCCTCTCACCCGGAGGAGAGCCATTGGCAGTACAGAGGTCTAGGATAGTTGAGTTTCCTGACAAAACTTACTTAAGGCTTGCTCTAGGATTCGGTTCATACACTCAACTTTCCCTGAACTCTGAGGCCGATAAGCTGTGTGCACATTCCATTTGCTCTGTAGGGCACTTGTTAGTCCTTGTGTAATTTCGGCCAAGAAGGTGGGCCCATTATCTGATCCAGCTGAGATAGACATTCCATACCTAGGTAAGATCCTTGTTACTTCTCTGGCATTCTCAGTTCTGGTGGGGTGTGCCTCAACCCAGCCTGAATATGTGCATGCAATGACTAATAAGTATTTATATCCTTTGCTGAGCCGTAGTTTAGTAAAGTCTATCTCTAGGGCTGTAAATGGGCTTTGTCCAATTCTTCGTATTCCCAGCAGCTGGGAAAACCCTTGTTTGGCATTGTTACGAGCACAAGTCTTACATCTCCAGGTTACATTCCCACAAAGTGTGGGGAGTCTGGCCATATAGTAATACTGGTTCACTAAGGTTTCTAATGCTGTTTTTCCCATATGGGTGTCTTCTTTATAGAGGACCCCGTGTATATGGAGGGTGGCAAAGACATACCTTGAGTCCATGTAGATATTTACCTTCTGTCTTTGCTTAATTCTAGGACCCTGATCAAAGCCATTAGCTCTGCCCATTGGACTGACCATTCCCTTGGGGATGGGCCAGGTGGTCTGGGAAAAAAGGTCATTCATCAGGGAGAAGCCACCGTCCATCTGAGTCCTTGATACCTTTGCCCTTTTTATCCAGTCTTCTTCTTCCTGGGCATAGTTTGGGTGTTTGGGCAGGGCTGAGATCATTAACATTTTGCCAGGAGGGGCCTGAGGGGTCGCTATTATGGCTGCTCATTTGGCCTCCATGCCCACCCTTTGGTTTCCGTTGATTATGAAACTCTTTCCCCTTTGGTGTCCTCGGCAGTGGATGACTGCAGTAGTCACGGGATCCCAGACCGCTTCTAGGAGGCATCAGATTTCAGTTTGATTTTTGATAGCTTTTCCTCCTGAAGTGAGGAATCCTCTTTCTTTATAGAGGACTCCGTGTATATGGAGGGTGGCAAAGACATACCTTGAGTCCATATAGATATTTACCTTCTGTCCTTTGCTTAATTCCAGGGTCCTGGTCAAAGTCATTAACTCTGCCCATTGGACTGACCATCTCATTGGGAGGGCCCTTGATTTTATTACTTTTGTTTCCATTATGACTGCATATCCCGCCAAATGATTCCCATCCAATAGGAAACTGCTACCATCAGTATAGAGGGTACGGTCTGGAGAAGGCAAAGGCTGATCTGTGAGATCTGGGGGACTCGAGTAGATCTTGTCTGTTGTTTCAATACAGTCATGGTCTGGTGGTTCCGCCTTGGCAGGTAGGAAAGTGGCTGGATTTAAAGTTCTGACAGTCTCTAGGTGCACACGGGAGTTTTCACAGAGAAAATTGTCTATTGTACGGAATGGAGAGAAGGACAAATGGGGTAGGGAAAATGAATTTTAAAAATGACAGAGAAGAAAATTTGTATATTAGCTTAAGTGCTAGGTGTCTTTTGAGTAAGACTTCTGAGATGACATGTAAGAGTTAAATGTAAACACAAAGCCAGGTGCAATTCTTCATAGACCCAGAGGTGAAGCTTGGCTGATTATCAAGAGAAGCAGAGCACAAGATTAACCATGAATTTCAATACAATAAAGCAAAATAATAAACTTTCCCCCAAATATCATTTGATGTCAAAACTTGAAATGTTCAGAAGTACTTGAAAGCAAATTACTACAATGAAGAACCTTACCTGAAAATTAGAAAAGTCATAATTTGAGTCTGTAAACCCACATTTTCTTGGGTGCTGGATGGGACATGAGGATACTTGACTCGTTGCTGAGATGTGTGGCTAGGCGATGGTAAAAAACTTTTATCTTTATAAAATAATATCGGACCTATTCATGAGAAAGGAAAAATCAACACTACAGTTAGACAGCGAAAGAGAGCCAACGTCCCAGGATCAGAGGATAGTGAGAAAGAAAGAGTGAGAGGAAATCAGCGACTGGTTGCTGCTCTATCAGATTGTTCAGACTGACTGAGGCAGAGATGATGTCAAGTAGGTAAAAAAATTAAAAAAATGCTTCATCTCCTGGGGCTTCAATTAGTAGTTGCATAAATTAGGTGTAATCAGGCTAAGGTATATTTAGATAGACTGTTTTAACGTAAGTTTTCCATAGATGAGTTGTGTAGAAATGTTTCTGTACTGAGCGCAAGTTAGTAGCTGACCTTAGTCAGCTGACGGAAAAGGGTTTGTGTCAGTGTGGTTCAAAGAATCTAACTGTAAAGTGTGTGTGGAGAAAGAGAGGATGAGCTGAGTGATTAAAGGAAATGTATTAAAGGGAAGGAAAGAAAGGCTGGCCCTAAAGAAGAACCAGCGGCCCCTTATCAAATCCCAGTTGAGGCTTTTCGGGTCACCAGGCCTTGAGGTGCAGATGTCGGCAATGTTGGGGGCTGCTAGTCCCACGGCCTTGAAGTGCAGATGTCTGCACTAAACCAGTCATTATCAGGGTGTTGTTAATTACTTGTATCTGAAATGCAGTCTTAGGAAAGCAAACAGTGATAGTACCAGGCAGTTGTCAGTCACATAGCTTGGGAAAAAGGTAGATATTGGCAGTAAAGCAATTAGTAACAGGACACTGTTAGAGTGGAGTGTTAGTTTTTGGGGCCATTGCAACTCTGTGCTCCGTTTGTGAGGTTCACACAGTGAGTTGTTTTAACTACAACCTCCTTTTTCATCCCCCTGCAAACCCTATCACTAAGCTCTGAGTGAATGCATATTATGAGAAAAATAGTGCTGCATCAGACTATTGCAGAAACATAAGCTCAGTTAAACATTCACAGAATGTATGAAGTCTTATAAAATTTATTTGATACTCCAAAGATGATATAATGACTTGAACTTAAGTAAGTTTTAAAATATCATCAATTTGGTGTGCAGAAGTATCTAAGTTGTTATATTCTCAGGAAATGAAATAAATTCCAGGAATTATCAATAAAAGCTACAAAATAGTTGCATACAATGCCTGGATACGTTAGGATAATTCTAAAAATTAAAATATTAAGATAGGTCAGGCTCGGTGGCCCAGCCTGTAATTCCAGCACTTGAGAGACCAAGGCAAGTGGATTGCCTGAGCCCAGGGGATCGAGACCAGCCTGGGCAACTTGGTGAGACCTCATTTCTACAATAAATTTAAACAATTAGCCAGGTGTGGTAGCGCATGCCTATAGTTCTCGCTACTTGGAAGGCTGAGGCGGAAGGATCACCAGAGCCCAGCAGGTCGACGCTGGAGTGCGTGCTACTGCACTCCAGCCTGGATGATGATGTGAGATTCCAACTAAAAACAACAACAATAAGCCAGGCTCAGTGGCTCAGCCTGTAATCCCGCGCCTTTGGGAGGCTGAGGTGAGTGGATTGCATGAGCCCGCGGGTTCGAGACCTGCCTGGGCAGCCAGACCTCATCTCTACAATAAAATAAAAAAATCAGCCGGGTGTGGTAGCGCATGCCTG
>NW_007055592.1:331160-336328 GCF_000164805.1 Carlito syrichta | reverse complement strand
CGGGGAGCAGCCACTGCACTCCAGCCTGGGTGACAGAGTGAGACTCCAACTCAAAAACAACAACAACAACAACAACAATAATAATTTAAGACAATAGTTGCCTCAGTTCAAACAAAAACAAAGTAGTGAGGTCACTGAAAAGAAAGAAGTTTTTCTGTGAGAGTGAAAAATGAGAAACGAGAATTAATTTATTTTGGAAGTTTACTTTTGGGTATCAATGTTTGGAAAAAAAAATCATTCATGCAAAGAAAGAAGGTGACCATTAACAAGTTAGAAACATATTGTGCTTGAAGACAATTAAACTGAAATTAGAAGGTGCTGACTATGTATATTGAAATGAAACACACTTAATTGATTCCATACTAAATGCTTTATAATCCACAGAACTGATGATTCACACATGTGACAACTCTTTTATTGATCTGCCTTTGCTCTCCAGACAAAGCTTAGGATTCTTCCTAATCTACAGTATTCCTCTAGACTTAATGAATAATTTATTTTTGGTTCCATGAGGTTACCTGTGCATTGCCTGTGTGGATCATTCTGGATGATTTTTTCCTCTGCCAGATGCAGCTTGGGTGGCATGTCTGTGCTTGGAAAACAGACAAAAACTGTCAACACACGGGCACCATACCAAAGAGAGGTGATACCTCACTTGCATCCCCATTTTGCAGTTTCTCTAAATTAAACTTTCTTGAAAGACTCTGAAATTCTGCATTGATGAATAATACATGATTTGATTAATTTACCTTTGTAGATTATGTAAATTGCTTCATATTTGGGGTCTGCAGTGAGTGTTATGAAAACTGTGTATTGCTGCTCTTGATTACTGAGCATACCAAATTCCTAGAATTATAAACTCACACTACATGGTCATCAACATATTAACAAAGAATGAAACCAATAGTAGATTTCCTTATATACCTCTCAAGACTTATAGCTGTATTGCTATCAGATTAAAGGGGAGAATACATATTTTCCTGGCCCTGCAAGCAAAACAAAATTTAAAAACTTGTGTGTCACAACTGATGTGCTCAAACGGGCTAAATGTTGGTCAACACAAAGCCACGAGTGCAGTGATGTCCACCAACCACTGGCTGCAATTTGCAATGAATGTTATACAAAGCACCAAAATGAAAGAGGCAGAGAAAGATGGCAAAGTTTTTCACTAGATTCAGGAGGGAGTATGTGGTTCTGGAATTGTGGGAAGGACTGAAGGAGAGGCCACGGCTGCAAATGTGTTGTGCTTAGTGCACATGCATGTGAGGACAAGGACCATGAACCCACAAGCCCAGATCATGAAGCCCAAGCACATAAATTTACAGGCAAAATAAATGACAACATAAACGAGCCTATAAACTTCACTGGCCTGAACATTAGCCATGTTTTTTTCAAACTTTTACTTTTAGTGTTCAATGGGCCAGTCACTTTCATGGGGAAAAAGGTATATATCAAGAGTGTGGGATCCTCTAGAGGAATAAAGAGGAGCCAATGGTCAAATGTCATACACAGTACCTATTTCTATGAATTTGATTATTCTGGATACCTCATATAAGGTACTGTATACAATATTTAACCATTTTTATTTGACTAATTTCACTTAGCATAATGTTTTCAAGGTTCTTCCATGTAGTGGCATGCATCAAAATCTTCTTCACTTTTAATGCTCAATTGTATATAATATGGATTGTTTTCCATTCATCAGTTGGTGGATATTTGTATCAATCCCACCTTTTGGCTATTATAAATTATGCTACTATAAACATAAATGTACAGATATCAGTTCAAGTCTCCATTGTCAGTTCTTTTGGGTATATAACAAAGAGTGGAAGTATTATATTAGAACATGTGGCCATTCTGTGCTAATTTTGAGAGACTGCTATATCATCTTCCACAATGGTGACAGCATTTTACACTCTCACCAACAGCACAGCAGTTAGAATTTCTCCACATTGCAAACACTTGTTATTTTCCTTTTTTTTTTTTGTTATAATCATCCTAGTGCATGTGAAATGGTATTTCATTATGCTTTTGATTTGTATTTCCCAATGATTAGTGACATTGAGTATCTTTTCATTAGCTTCTTGTCCATTTGTATATCTTCTTTGGTGAAATGTCCATTCAACTGCATTATCCATTTTTACAGTGGGTTGTTTGTATATTTATTGTTGAGTTTAAGGGGTTCTTCATATATTCTGGATATAAATACCTATCAGATATATGGTTTGCAAATATTTTCTCCCATTAATTGGGTCTTTTTACTCTCTTGATAGTGATTTTTACAATGAAAAGTTTTAAAATGTTGGTGTAGTTCATTTTTTCTATTTTTAGTTTTGTTGCCTGTGCTTTCTGTATCATCCAAAAAATCATGGCCTAAATTCAATGGCATAAATCTTTATCCTATGCTTTCTTCTAAGAGATACAGCTCTTAGGAAAGGTTTTTGATCCATTTTGAGTTAATTTTTTCATATGAAGTAAACTGAAGATCCAACTTCATTCTTTTGCACATGGATATCCAGTTTTCCCAGCACAATTTGTTCAACATAGAGTTCCAAAAGATTCTTAATGATCAAAGGAATTATGAAAAAGAAAAAGAAAGCTGGAGATCACACTTGCTGATTTCAAATTATATTACAAAGATAGAGTACTCAAAATGATATGAAACTGGCAAACAAACAGACCCACAGACAATGGAACATAATAGAGAGCTCAGGCTTATTGTGAGGACTGAGCAAGATAATGCACCGTAAGCTTAGCAGCTGAATCCTAACAGTTTAAGGCCCAGTACCTAAAAAGTAAACGCTCAGTGAATTTGAAGTGATTAGTGGGAGACTAAAGAAAAAGAAACATCAATCTCTTGCTTCCTTTAGGATTTTTTTCTTTCATACCTACTTTGTGTAGCCAAATTACTATGTGTCAAGGGTTTGGTCGTCTCATATAATGTCTTATAAGGGTTCTCTGAATCTCTTGTGCTTAAATGGTTGTGTCTCTGGCAAGATAAAGAAAGTTTTATTGGATCACCTCATGGAATACTTGTTCCTAGGTGCTCTCCATTTCCCATTTGGCTTCAAGCTTACCAATCCAGTGTAGGTTTGGTCTCTTGACATAATCTCATGTATCTTGGAGACTTTGTTCCTGCTTTTCGAATTTTTTTTTAAACACACTGGGTTAATTCCATATTTCGGTCTTCAAGTTCTGAGACTTTTTTCCTCTCCTTAGTTAATTCTGATTCCCATGCTTGCCAGTTTGTTATTTATTTCATGGATGGAGTGTTTTATATCCATATTTTGGAACTTTTTTGAGATTGGCCATCTCCATTACAATTTCATTCAGTTTTGCTTCTTATTTCTCTTGGTTCTTGCTCATTCTTTCCAACCACTTCCTGATCTCTGTAACTGTCTTCTGAGACCAGTCATTCTGGGGAATTTTCTTTGTTTGTACTCCGATGTATTTTGTTTGTTTGTTTGTTTTGTTTTTGGGGGGGTTCTTTCTCTTTAGGACTCTGAGAGTTACCTGTTTTTATCATTGATTTTTTTTCTCCTCATTTGTGACAGATCTCTTTTCCTTCTCTTTAATTATGTTACTTGGTGGGAGAGGGAAAAGCATTCACTTCTGCTGTTTGCTCCACCCCTATCCTTCCCTGAGCAGAGCCTTTAAATTTGTTTGATTTTGAAACAGGGCTGGGGATGGGGAGCTGTGCTGTCTCTTTGCAATGCTGAGAGCTGAAAAAGGTGGAGCGGGGAGCTAGTATTCAGAAACTACCTATAAGTCACTATGTTCACTATCTAGGAAATGGGCCACCTGAGACTCACTCACCACAACCACACAATATGTCCATGCAATGGGTACATATGTGTACCCCATGAGTGCAAGATAAAGTAAAAGAAAAGATGGCAGCAGAGCCAGAGAGAGTGTGTGAGTCATTGTGTCAACGTGTGTGAGGATGAGTGTGCTTGTGTGTAAACGGCCGTGAGTGTCTCTCTGAGCAGGGACTTGGGGACAGGTGGCCCAGGCTCTCCTTGTGAAACCACTGCAGTCACTGCTGCTCAGACTCCAGTGCTTCCCATAGCATAGGAGCAAGCATCATTTTCTGAAATTAGTAAGGTTCTCCTCAGGAGGAAGCCACAGAGAGCAGCCGCCACTCAGTGCTCGGCCTTGCCACCACCACTTTCAGTGCCAGCGTGGACCATGCGGCCCCACCCCCGGACTTGGGATCTGGAGACAGTGGTAGAAGGGGAGGGAGCTGTTGCCTCCCCAGGCCCCTGCACTACTGGAACCATGAACTGGAGAGAATGAGCAACCCACAGTGATCCAGGAATCAGGAGCACCAGGAGCAGAGAGAGGAGGCCAGGACAGCACTGGCAGCAGAGGCCATGCCAGGAGCACAGCATGGAGACCAGAGGCAGAGACCCACAGGAGAAGGTGGCATGGGCACTCCACCATTGTTCCAAAGTGTCAGCAGAGAAGTGCACTGGGTTGCCCACCATGGAGCAGCAGACAGGCACCTTGAGCCCAAGTCTCTCTAGGGTTGATCATCGTGATCCCAGAGAGGGTCTTCCCAAGTGCATGAACTCCAGAGGGATACAGCAGGTGCAGAATTCCAGACACTCCATCCCCTGCCCTGAGCCAGCTGCAGGGCCACAGGTGGACTCAGAAGAGGATCCAGCCAGAGCAAGGAAGTGGTGAGAGCTGAACTGATACATCCCTCCACCCCCAGCAGAACACAAAAGTCCATCTCACACCAGAGGAAACCTGGTCATGTTGTAGCAAGGGAAGCTGAGCTCAGGTAGAGCCAGGAGCAGTTCCTATGCTGAGAGGGCTCTACTGTGGGGTGAATCAATCTGACACACTCACAGCTGGCACCTGGTGAAGAGGCAGTCCAGCACCTCATCCACAGAGCAGGGCAGAGAGTGGGGATCCGGCCGCTGACTTAAGAAGGCACTCTCAACATGTTTGGAGGGGTCAAGCCCGCACAACCAGAGAAGATCTCCTTGATCACAGAGAGAAAGGAGGGTAGGAGTGGAGGCTCCATTGCCCGCTGCAACTGGGCACTAGGAGTACACTGGGAGAGCAGGGAGCACGCTGACAGAGATTGGGGAAAAAGCACCCCAAGAGAAGCTGAATCTATTCAGGGCCCCAGTCCTCCCCCCCACACACACCCCTACCCC
>NW_007055592.1:304778-330879 GCF_000164805.1 Carlito syrichta | reverse complement strand
AGCGCATGCCTGTAATTCCGGCTACTTGGAAGGCTGAGGCGGAAGGATCGCCGGAGCCCAGCAGGTGGAGGCTGCGGTGGCCGGGAGAGGCCACTGCACTCCAGTCTGGGCAACAGAGTGAGACTCCAACTCAAAAAAAAAAAAAATTTTTTTTTAAATTTTTCTCTTTGTTCCTTCTCCTTTTTTCTTTTCTTTTACTTTATCTTATGTTATTTTCTTACTGTTGCACTTTAAAAGTTTTTCATATATTCTGGATACCAGTCCTTCATCACATGTATGTTGTGTTTCATTTCAAACACTGTTTTTTACAGAGCAGCAGTTTTTAATTTTAGAAAGTCCAATTAGCTTTTTTTTTTTTTTCTTTCATGCACTGTGCTTGCCTTCCCCAAACCCAAAGTCATTTCAATTCTCTCATGTCGTCTTCTAGCAGTTTTCATGGTTTTTGTTTTACACTTAGGGCTGTGATCCATTTTGGGTTAGTTTTTGTTAATTAATTTGTAATTATTTTGTTAATTAGTAAATTTTGTTAGAGTTCATTTTTGTGAAAAGTCTGTGTCTAGATTCTTTTTTTTTCCATGTGGATATCCAGTTGTTCCAGCACCAACTGTTGAATAGACTACTTCCACTGAATTGTCCTTGCTTCTTTATCAAAAGTCAATTGCCTCTATATAAACTTTAGAATTAATTTGTTGATAGCCACAGAATAATTTGCTGGGATTTTGATAGTGGTTGTTTTAATCTACAGATCAAATTGGGAATAACTGACATCCTAACAATACTGAGTGCTCCTATTCAAGAACATGGAATATCTCTCCATTTATTTATTTCTTCTTTGATTTCTTTCATCAGAGTTTCCTAATTTTCCTCATAAAGATCTTGTACATATTTTGCTAGATTTATATCTAAGCATGTCATTTTGGGGCAGTTGGTGCAAATTATATTGTTTTTAATTTCAAATTCCAATTGCTTATTGCGGGTATATAAGAAAGCAATTGACTTTTGTATATTAGCATATATCCCACAATTTTACTAGAATAGTGTATAGGGTTTTTTTCCTTGAGCTTTTGGAATTTTCTACAGAGACAATTATATAATATGCTAACAAAGACAGTTTTATTTCTTCTTTCCCAATCTGTATACCTTTTATTTCCTTTCCTTATTGCATTAGATAGGACTTCCATTACAACATTAAAAACAAGTGGCGAGATGAGGTATCGTTATCTTGTTCTCAATCTTATCAGAAAAGTGTCTAGCTTCTGACCATTATGTATTATGTTAGGTGTAGATAATTTGTTGATGTTCTTTATCAAGTTGAATGAGTTACCTCCTATTCCTAGTTTTCTGAAGTTTTTTTTTTTTAATTAAATCATAGATGGGTGCTGGATTTTGACAAAAGTATTGTATCTATTGATATTATTGTGTGACTTTTCTTCTTCAGCCTATTGATATGATGGATATTAATTGATGATTTTCCAATGCTGAACAAGCTTTGTAAACCTAGAATAAATCCAATTTGGCCATGGTGTATAATTTGTATATATTGTTGGATTTGATTTGCTAACATTTTGTTGAAACGTTTGCATTTCTATTTAGAGAAGATGTTAATCTATATTTTTCTGCCTCATCCCTGTATTTTTAGTGTCCTTGTTTAGATTTAATATTTGTGTAATGCTAGTCTCACATAATGAATTAGAAAGTATTCACTTTGCTTCTATCTCCTAGATGATATTATATAGTATTATATAGTATAGAACCCACTGGGGGCTGGTGCTTTCTATTCTGGAAGGTATTATTGGCTCCATTTTAAAATAGACCTATTCAGATTGTCTATTAATTCTTGTGTGAGCTTTGGCAGATTGTGTCTTTCACGAAATTGATTCATTTTATTTAGGTTATCGAACTTGTGGGCAGAGTTGTTCATAGTATGTCCATCATTTTAACATCTCCTCCTTCATTTCTGGTATTGGTAATTTATCTTCTCTCTCTCTCTCCCTCCATCTCTTCCTCCCCCGCACCCTCAGTTTAGCTTGTCTAGAAATTTACTGATTTTCTGTATCTTCTAAAGCACCATCTTTCGATTTTGGTAATTTTCTCTCTTGATTTCCTGTTTTCAATTTCATTGACATCTGCTCTAATTTTTATTTTCTTCTGCTTACTTTGGATTTAATTAGCTCTTTCTCTAATTTCCTAATTTGGATGTTTAGATTTTAGATTTTTTCTTCTTTTCTAATGTACATATTCAGTACTGTACATTTCTTTCTAAGCACTACTTTCACGGCATATCACAGATTTTAATCATCTGTATTTTCATTTTCATTTAAAATGTTTTAAAATTTCTCTTCAGATTTCCTTGATCCATGCATTATTTAGAAATGTGTTAATCTCCATATATTTTGGGATTTAACAGCTATTATTGCTCTCTAGTTTAACTCCATTGCAGTCTGAGAGCATACATTGTGTAATTTATATTCTTTTACATTTGTTAAGATGTTTTAAGGGCAACCCCCTTGGGTCACCTCCCACTGTGGGAGCTTTTCTGTCCTCTCAATAAATCTTGCTTTATGGCCCACAACATGCTCTACCTTGATGAATGTTCCATGTGAGCTTGACAAGGTATATTCTTCTTGTTGGATGAGTATTCTCTAGATGTCAGTATATTCATCTGACCGATGGAGCAGCGAGTTCAAGTATGTTTATACTGACTTCCTTCCTGTTAGATCCATCCATTACAGAGGGTTGAGGTCTCCAATTCTAATAGCGGGTTAATCTATTTCCTGCAATGCTATCAGATTTATATAGGGTTTTAATTTTTATTCAAAGTATTTCCTAATATAAGTATTTCATAAACTTTGATCTTTCATTGTGTTGTTTAATTTTGATATATTTGGATATTTTTTCAGATAGTGTACTTTTATGATTTCTAGTGTGACTCCCTGATGATCACAGAAATACATTCATGATCGAAATCACTGATAACAATGAGATTTTACTGCTTAGAATATGGTCTATCTTCCTAAGTCTTTTGGATACTTGAAAAAGTACAGTCTGCTATTGTTGGATGGTGCATTCTATAAATGCTAATTAGCTCCAATTAGGTGATCATTTTGTTCAAGGGTTCTACATCCTTATCAATTTTCTGTTCGATTGTTCTATCAATTACTGTTAAAATATCTCATCATAATTGTGGATTTGCCTGTTTTCACTTAGATTCTCACAATGACTTAAAGAATTAAGTTTTGTTATTAGGTGTATACCTATTTTGGAATGTCATAATCTTGAGAAAAGTCTTTATTATATATGCCTATCTATTCTCAGTAACACTATGATTGGTAAGTATACTTTGTTTTATTGTAGGTATATCACGTGTTTGGAATAGTGTTAGCATAGTATATCATTTTCCACCCATTTAGTTTTATGTAACTTTTATTTTGAGATAACTAGATTAACATGCAGTTGTGGAAAACAAGAGAAAGAGCCTCCATATACTCTTCACCTTGTTTTCCCCTTGGAAACATATTGCATAAAGTACATCAAACAATATCAAAGTTGACATAGCACAGTTCACTGAGCTTACTCAGATTTCACCAGTTTTATATGCACGCATGTGTGTGTTTTTCTATGCAATTTTGTCAAATGTGTATTTCACGTGACCACTACCAAAGTCAACTTACAGGATTACCTCATCACAAGGATCCCATGTCCTACTCTTTCATAACTGCAGCCACCTCCTTCTCTCTTCTCTAATATCTGGCACCCCCTAATCTGCTCATCTGTTTAATTTTGTATTTTTTAAGATTACGTAAACAGAATCATACAGTATGTAACCTTTTCAGATTGGCTCTTTTAACTCAGCATAATTCCCTTAAGAATCATTCAAACTGTGGCATGCATCAATAATAGGGTATTTTTTATTGGCAAGTAATATGGATGAATCAAAGTTTCTTTAACCTATCACCAGCTGAAGTTTGAAGTTATGACTATTTCCAGTTGTTGGCTATTATGAATAAAGTTGCCATGAACATGTGTACAAGTTTTCATATGAACATAAGTATTCATTTTATATGGTAAATAGCAAGGAGTGTTGTTTTGGAAAACCTCTCAAACTATGTTTTTTTCCTCTGTTTTCATACCACAACAATTATCAACACAGAAGACTTCTGTGACCAAATATGTGGAAGAAAAACCCCCATATCAAGCCGTGGACACCACCTGGGTGTCATCCAATTCAGCATTCATACAGCCAGTATAAATTCTCTGATGTTCAGTAAGGCTAGAGCTTTGGCTTAATGATTTCACACGTTCAGTAGACTCGTAAGTCCTTTATCCAGTTTGGTTTTACAACTAAACAGTGTTCTATAGTTGCTACATTCATAAAGTTTTGCACCAGCCTAAATTCTTTGGTGTCTAACAAGGCTAGAGGTTTATATGAAGAATGTTCCGTATTTGCTGCACATTCACTCTACTGGAGATGGTCTAATGCTGAACATTTTCTAATGCTGAACACTGACAACACTTAGACCTCTCGCCAGTATGCATTCTCTGGTGAACAACTATGTGCTTGCTGCTATACACTTTCCTCTATATGCTATATCTACAAGGTCACTCTCCAGTGCTGCTTTTTATGACAACAAGGCGGGTTCTTCAGTTACAGGCGTTGTCACTTTTTGTTAGACTCAAAAGGCCTTTTTCCAGTGTGAACTTCCTTGTGCTGAATAAGGTAGGATCTTTTGCTGTATGTCTTCCCACATTCACTGCACCCATAAGGCCTTATTCCTGTGTGAACTCTCTGATGTACAATAAGACCAGAGTTTTGTTTGAAGAATTTCCCACATGTGGTACACTTATAAGGCCTTTCTCCAGTATGGACTCTCTGGTGCTGAACAAGTCCATCTTTACGGCTGAAGGCTTTCCCACAGTCACTGCACTCATAAGGCCTTGCTCCAGTGTGAACACTCTGGTGCAAGATAAGGCTGGAGCTCTGGCTAAAGAATTTTCCACATTCAGTACACTCATACGGCTTTTGACCAGTGTGAACTCTCTGGTGTGCAGAAAGGATAGAGCTTTGTCTAAAGAATTTCCCACACTCACTACACTCATAGGGCCTTTGTCCAGTGTGAATTCTCTGGTGCCGAACAAGTGTGATTTTGCTGCTAAAGAATTTCCCACATTCGCTGCACTCATAAGGCCTTTCTCCAGTGTGGATTCTCTGGTGCCTAACAAGTTTGTCTTTGCATCTGAAGGCTTTCTTACATTCACTGCACTCATAAGGTCTTGCTCCAGTGTGAACTCTCTGGTGAACAATAAGGCCGGAACTCTGACTAAATAATTTTCCACATTCAGCACACTCATAAGGCTTTTCACCAGTGTGGATTCTCTGGTGCCGAACAAGTGTAATTTTACTACTAAGGAATTTCCCACATTCACGGCACTCATAAGGTTTTGCTCCAGTGTGAACTCTCTGGTGTTCAATAAGGACAGACCTTTGTCTAAAGAATTTCCCACATTCAATACACTCATAAGGTCTTTCTCCTGTGTGGATTCTCTTATGTTGCATAAGTCTGTCTTTGCGACTGAAGGCTTTCCTGCATTCACTGCATTCATAAAAACTTGTTCTACAGTGAACTCTCTGGTGTAGAATAAGGCTGGATCTTTGGCTAAAAGATCTCGCACATTCTGTGCATTTAAATGGCCTTTCGCCAGTGTGAACTCTCTGATGCGCAATAAGGCCAGTGCTTTGGCTAAAAAACTTTCCACATTCAGTGCACTTATAAGTACATTCTCTGGTGTGGATTCTCTGATGCCGAACAAGTGCGATTTTGTAGCTAAAGAACTGTCCACATTCACCACATCCAAAAAGTCTTTCTTTAGCATGAAAGATCTTCCTGCATTTTGTGTTCCAGTGTGGATCTTCCTTGCTATGACTGGCCTGGTGCTGGAGACGGCTTGAGCTGGCCAGAGGGTCCTTTCCACCATCCACACGTGTAAAGGAATTTACTGACATGTGCACTTTAGAGTTCATAACAAATGAAGTCCTGTCATCATCCTTTATAAAGAGTTTCTGTCTATTGTGCTGCTTTTGGTGCTGGAAGATATTTGGAATGAACCAGAGTTGTCTCCCATACACCCCACATGTGTGCAGCTTCTGTCCACAGTATATTCCCTGATGCCCAGTCATATATAAATTGTCACAAGGATAAGTTTCCTGGGTAGTTGGACCTGCTTTGGTATTCCTCATCTGTGACACTCCTTGAGAAGGTGCTCCCTCATCCTCCATTTGAAACCAACAACCTGAAAGCATAGAAATGTTGTTGAGGTACAAACAGACTTTGGTGGGAGGGGTAACCCTATCATAGTGTGTTTTACCAATCCAGGAATGAGTAATAGGACTCCCTGGAGGAGAAGAGACCTGAAGTCAGGATGAGAAACAATCACACAGTGAAGAGGTCCACTCAGTGGCAAGGATATAGCAGTGAGATGCAGTGCAGGAAGACTGCATCGCAACTTTTCTCTGCAATGGCTTTCAGCTGGGACGTTTCTGCTGGGGATGCATAAGTACTAAACAGAAGGTTGTGTCCAAACCCAGGAAAACCAGTTGCGACTGCATAGCTGTTTAAGGACTATTTAGGCTATGTGCACATCTCACAACACATTATGCATAGCTCAGTGTTGGAAAGCACTGCAAGGGAACAGTGGAGAGGAAGGTGTGAGATATGAAAGTCAGAGAGGTGGGGTTCAGCCCTAGCTAGAGTGAAAGTAGGAAGAAGCAGGCAAAATGTCAAGAATGGCCATGAAAGACAGAAATGCATTAAGGTCCCTGTCCCTCATACAGAAACAATTCTAGGCACTGTAAAGGTTCCTGGCATCATGAGAACACAGTCTTGACTTCAAGCCATAGCTCACTTTCCACTTTCCACAGCCAGTCCCCCTCTGAAGCACTCTTGCCATAGTTGGTGTCATGTCTGCCCTGGCAGGAACCTAAGTCTCTTACCCCAGCCGTAGTTGGACACGGTATGAATCTGAGAGGATGCAAGTACTAAGGGAAAGATAAGGTAGGTGAGTAGACAGCAGGAGTGCAGATTAGCCCACTGCACAACAGACCACAAAAAGAAAACTAGCATTACAAAAGGGCCTCTAGAGGAACATCTTATAAGAACAGCCCAGTGGTCTCTGCAAGTAGTAAGCACATCGGCCCTGCCATTCCTGGCATTGTGAGGCATGAGGAAACACCGGCTGAAGGGAAGAGGTAAGAAGCAGGGGCAGAGAGGTACAGTGACTCTGGATAGTCATTCTGCAAAGGTGAGGCCAAGCCCAATGGAATTCACTGGGTCACTGCAAGGATTCATGGCCCCATATCCCTCCCTGCAAGGGTTTAGGTACCAGGTGGTAGGGCTACTGTAGAGAGGTTGGGGAATACACCCAGTCCAGATCTGGCACCCACAGTTCCTATGCAAGAAAACATAGGAAGGGAGCAATATCCACAACCTTATTGTGGGAAGGGACAAACAGTCCATGGAGAAAAGGGGAAGGAAAGAGCCCAGGCCGGAATGCTGGGGTGCGTGTGAGGGACTTACCCAGTGAGGTCACAAGTGCAAAGTTCTCCAGCATCACATCACGGTACAGGAGTCTCTGAGTCTCATCAAGAAGCTTCCACTCCTCCCGGGAAAAGTACACAGCCACATCCTCAAAGGCCACACTGTCCTACCATAGCATGAGAGGAGAGAGCAGTGTTCCCAAGCAGCCTCTCTCCAGGACCCTCGATCTCCTCCTTGCCGCCCCAAATATCCACTCCCTGGTTCCTCTTCTCCAGGCCACCTCACAGGCCTCCTCTCCTCATGGTCCTGCTGATCACCGTGTTGGACTACATCTAACTCTGGGCTTGGTGTGAAGGGCCCCACCCCTTCTCCTGCCAATTCCTCTGGCCATGCCTCCCATGGCAAGCCAACACAGGTACGGTTTTCTCCCTTAAGCTCTTAGGATCAAGTCCCTGGGATCATCAGTTCATGCTTTCTCCTTCAAGCACACAAAGCTGGGTACCATTTCTGATTTCCACTGCCACCTCCAATCCCCTGGCCAACACCACGACATTTTCCTGACCTCTCCATATTCCAATCTGCACATGACATCCAGATACTGCTTGGAAAATGCAACTATCATGGCATCCTGCCTCAGACTTCTGATGGCCCACAATGCCAGGGAGCCCCAGCCCTGTTTTAAAGACCTCTCCACCTTGCCCTTCCCCTTGCTTTAACCTCGGCCACCAAGAATATGTGCAGGTGTCAGTTATCTTAAGCTCTCTCTACTGCTGGGTTGCACATGCTCTCCCATCACCAATCTCAGCCATCCTCTTTTCATCAAAGCCTTATTCAGTGACCAGCCCCATTGGATCCCTGGCCTTCAGTGACTCTTACATTTGCCCCTGACCTTACCCACCAGTCTGATGAAGCTCTCCAAGCCCCAGCAACCATCACCACAAAAGCCTGATGAGCCTTCAGAGAAGCAAATGAGAGAAAGACCTGGCCTCACTGTCACCTCACCTTCATTACTGCTATGTTTCTACATGTATCTCATGGCCATTCCTCCTTGGAAGAAGTCCTGGTCCCTATTAGACCTACCTTCTTTCTCATGACCACTACCCTTCCTAATTAGTGGTTGTGATGCTCACCAATTTGATTCCAGAGGCCAGTAAAAAAAACTCCAGACTTCCATTCCTGCCCTCACATTCTTTGCCCTTTAGAGCCATTCCCACCATGACCTGAATATTCTCCTTCCTAATTGTGACTCACAACTGTACTCTGGTCTACATACGTTATGATGTCTTCAACCTGAACTCCTTAACTCTAGACTTGTGTGTCCATCTGTCCCCTTAACGTCTCTACTCAGAAGTATCTGGAATATCTCTTATTCAACATGTTCCAAACTTCTGATATTCCCTCTGAAAATTTCTACAAATGACTTCCTATCTCAATAACGGCATCACTTCCTTCCCACTGCAAAAGCCAAAATCCTTGAGGTTATTTCTGACTCCGTTACCTCTATTGGCTTCCATATTCAAAACTACAACCAGACCTACTTTAAAAAAAATCCAGGAACCATAAGTTTCTTCCATCTCCACAGGTACTACCCTAACCAAGCCACCACCAAAACTCACTGCATTATTGCAGAAGCTTTCTCCTTTACCTCTGCTCTCTTCTGTACTCTACAGCCAGAAGAAGTCTGTTAAGACCTGATTCAGATTACCTCCTTCCTCTATGACAAATACTCCATGGTTCCTAACACCCTCAGAAAAGAGATAGCCTGCCATTTCAGGCTTGACTCCTGTATCCTTACTTTCGGGTCTCACCAAACATAACAGAAACCTTCAGTTCCCTGAATACTATCAGCTTAGTTTTGCATAGACATATCAGCACATGTTGATCCCTGTGCTTCTAATACCATCTACACAGTATTCTAATAATTACCAGAAACAGGAATCCCTCTCTATAAATCCTGACCTAGGTTCAAGAGCCCAAGTATGATGGAACTTGGGGCCCTAGATCCAATGGTCAGGAGAGTAGCAGGTGTAGAGTCCTAGGACACTATAATCCCAGAGACCATTGGTTGGGAGACAGGGAGAAAAAGGACCTGAGATACCCTCTAGTTACCTGTACATCATCCACAAAAACTTCTGCAGCCATGGATACCTGTGAGGAGAACAAGACTGTGAGCAATAAGCATCCATAGTGGAGTTCTAAGAGCTTGTCTAACCCCTCATCTTTAGCTGGAGCAAGGTGACCTCCAGTTGGCTATCTTGTGGGTCTCAGTCATTAGAGCACCTTATCATCTGTATGATCTTGGGTGACTCAACCTCCCAGATGCTCAGTATCTTCACCTGTAAAGTGGAGACAGCTAATGGAATCAACTTCACAGGGCTGGTATTGGTATCAAACACATCATAAAGTGGTAAGCATATACAACCCTACCACAGAATTAAGATTTTTATTGTTAAAGTGAACTATAGCTACATGCATGACATACCTGAGTCTCATAAAGACAAATATACTATGATAAAGTTTGTGTAAAGTTCAAAACATGCAAAAATAAGAGGTGATTAGGCCATGAGGGTTCTGCCCTCATGGGTAGGTTTAATGCCATTTATTTAATAATTTTTTAAGTTTTAAAAAAAGTTTATTAGAGAAAGAAAGAAAAGAAAGGGAGACATGCCAGAGCTGGCATGGGCGAGATAAACTGCCTAATGCCTTTTCAAAAGAGTGTTTGGGGCTGGGCACAACAGCTCATGCCTGTAATTCCAGCATTTTGGGAGGGCAAAGTAGGACAACTGCTTGAGCTCAGGAATTTGAAACTAGTGTTGGTAGTTCAGTGAGAACTTGTTACTACAAAGAAAAAAAAAAAAAAAAGCTAGGTGTGGCGGTACACACCTATAGTCCTAGCTATGTAGGTAGCTGAGATGAAAGGATTACTTGAGCACAAGGAGGTCAAGGATGCTGTGAGTTGTGAGCCTGGCATTGCACTCCAGCTTGGGTGACAGAGTAAGAACCCAATTTAAAAAGAGGAGGCTTCTGGGGTGGGTTCTCTCTCTTTGCTCTTCCACTCCTCTGCCATGTAAAGAGCTGGATGTCTTCCTCTCTATCCCTTCACCAACCCCACAGTGTTAAGAAATATTTGGTTATGGGACATAGTTGTATAAAGCTTAAAAAAAACAAACAGTATAATGAAAATAAAGAAAATTATTAACTGACTACACAAAATTTAGAATGGATGGTAACTTCTAACTAGGGAAAGAACACAGATAAAACTTCTGAGATGCTGGTAAAGTCTTGTTTCTTTAAGTGGATGATGGGTTCATGGCTGTTTGTCGTAGTGTTATGCTTTATGTCTTATCTGTAGATCATAAATACTGTTTGTGTAGTTATAAGATAAAGTAAAACAACCACAAAACAAGCTTTCTCAGATGTTTACTAAGCAGGTCATTGTATGTTTGCAGGCACAAAAGCGTTGATGTACAGGTAATTTTCAGAACTAAAAATTTCACTAACAGAATTTTCACACTGATAATCATATGCCATAAACTGTTTAACCTAAATTCATGATCTAACTTAAAACCATGCTATAATACATACAAAGGAAAAAAAAGATAAAGGCTTTTTATCAGTGTTCTCAGTGCAAAGGAAGTAATGGCGTTGTTTTAGCAAGCTTTAAGCATTTAACAGAACGTGTGCCGGTTTCAATGTTTGGACCCCTTCAAAGCTCACGTTGAAATTTCATTGCCAGTGAAACAGTATTGAAAAATGAGACCTTTAAGAAGTGATTGGGCCATAAGGGCTATGCCCTTGTGAGTGGGTTTAATGCCTTTTAAAAAGGGCTTTTGGGGTGGGTTCTCTCTCTTCCACAGAGTGGGTTCTTCTACTCTTCTGCCATGTGAGGAACAGGGCTTCTCCTCTTCTACACTCCTTCCCAGTTCCCAAAGATGCAGCATTTAAGGTGCCAACTTGGAGGCAGAGATCAGTCCCTTACCAGACACCAAACCTGCTGGCCCATTGATCTTGGACTTCCCAGCTCCAGAACTGTGAGAAAATAAATTTCTGGTCTTTAAAAATGACCCAGTCTGTGGTATTCTATTATGCCAGCAGAAAACAAGCTGAGACGATGTAATTTTATTATATTAATACACTGCTTAGTGGCCAAATGTGAACCAATAGTTCCATTGTTACCAATAGTAAGTGCTTACATTAGTTTAACTTCTTAAATTCATACATTTTCAATTTTTAATTCACAGCGTATATGTACACAGCAGAAAAATAACCACTTGATGGTGAAATAAATGATGTTTTATAAATTTGTGCGTTAAAAATGGGGGGTAGAGAGGGTTGGTCTGGGTCTGCAAGGTGGGCACTGATCCTCTATCCATAAAAACAATCCTCTATTCTTTTTTCTTTTTTTTTTTTTGAATCAGGGTCTCAATCTCTTGCCCAAGCTAGAGTGCAGTGACATGATGATGGTTCATTGCAGCCTTGACCTCCTGGACTCATGTGACCCTCCCATCTCAGTCTCCCCAGTAGCTGGGACCACAGTTGTGTACCACCACGCATAGGTATTTAAAAAAAAATATTTTTAAGAGATGAGTCTCACTATGTTGCACAGGCTGGTCTGGAACTCCCAGGCTCAAGCATTTCTCCTGCCTCAGCTTCCTAAAGTGCTGGGATTACAGGCATGAGCTCCTGTGCCCAGCAATAGTCCTCTATTCTTAAGATCTACTCTGAATTGTATTATTTCTACACCCTATCCAAGACAGCTTGAACATTCCTTTAATCTGACTAAACTTAAACAGATTTCTCCTCTCTAGAGGCCCCTGACTTCCCTTTGCTTAGAACATTTGCTTTAGGAATCCTTCAATTTTTAATTCTTTCTATGTCTCTTGAAATGTATTTAAATCTTCTTCTAGTCTCTTGACAGTTTTACAAACAGTAAATGTATTTCTCAAGGCCCTGAAAACCATTGCTTTGAAACGTAAACTTAGAAGGCATCAGCACTCCTCCTCCCTGTCTTTGTGGGAGAGTAGGGACCTGACATCAATGGATACCAATTATCACACACATACGGCTTAAGCACAGGGAAAAACATTTGCAAATCAGAAATAATTCAGTGTGATCCATAATCCCACTGGCCAGCCTCATCTAATGGGCTCCAGTACTTTCCCACTAGCTTACCCCAGTGCTTAAAAACCCTGTCACCTTGTGATTCAATGGCGCTGAGTTCAGCACTGCTCTCCTATCACAAAAGTCTTGAATGAAGTCTTCTGTGCCTATTTCAACATTTTCCAGCGCAATTTTGACTCTGACACTCCCCTGTAACTACTGCACTGCCTACCTCACTGTAAGTCTTCTGTAGTCTGGTGCAATAGCCTCCTCAAGGCCTTCCACGTTCGCTCCTCTCATTCCTCTCCCAAACCTGAGCAGCCTTTGGGAGCCTTTTAAAATCCTACCTCAGATCGAATTCCCCGTTCAAACCCCTCATAATGAATCCTCCACAGGACCCTTAGTACGAAGGTCTAACTGCTCAGGCGGCCAAGTCACGAGCGACACATGCCCTGGCAATCGCTTTCCTGGAGATGGGAGACAGACCTCAGGTTTCCCTAATTCTACATTCAGTCGGGTTCTTCGGCATGCAACACTCTTCCAGGCATCACGCTGGGTGTCAGAAATGGGGACCCAACCAAAAACGAGCCACAGGCCTGAACAAAGTTCTCTGAGCAGGCGCCCCTCATTCGGGTCCTTGGCCCTGGAAAGGCGACAGCCCCGAGGTGAGGGTTCAGAGGACGCAGCACTGACCTGCACCGGGTCCATCTGCGCAGGCTTCACCATCAAAGGCTGGAGGTGGAGCGGAGCCCGGAGAGGTGGGCTCGGCCGGGCCGGGCCTGGCGCAGGATCACGCCGGAAGCGCCCTCTCCAAGCTTTAGAACCGCGTCTGTCAGTGGGACAACACCGGCTCTTGGGCTTTCCCACTCGCGTTATCCTGCGCTCCTCTCACAGTCCGAGAATGCAATCAGGTAGACAGACCCAAAAGCGACCAAAATGACGGCCGCCCGGAGGACGCCGGAAGTCCCGCCTTGATGCTTGTCACTCACACGGAAATGCCTCTTTCCTGGGCCTTCATTGGCCCATCTGCGCAGGCGCCCAGCGCGTTCGCCTCTGGGGAATGTAGTTTCCAGTGGGAAAAGGCCCTTAGCAAGGATTTGGGAAAACCTGTTTCCAGCTCTGAAAACTGAGCTGGAGAGCAGATCACTCCTCTTGAAGGGGACGCACTCAGGCTTCCATACAGCGGAGTCTGCAACGAATGACAGAAATGTGTAGAGACAATAATGAACATGCACTCCAAAGCTGCAAAATCAAATAGACAGCCCATATCATAATGCCAGTTCGAGATAATGTGCCTATTAGTTGGCAGCTGATGAATACAGGCATACCTCCTAGATATTGCAAGCTGGGGTCCAGACTACTGCAATTAAGCTCATCACACGATTTGCTTTTCAGGTGCATATGAAATTATGTTTACTCAATATTGTAGTCTATAATGTGTGCAATAGTATTATGTCTTAAGGAAGGATGTATAAACCTTAATTAGAAAATACTTGATTGCTAAAAATGTTCGCAATAATCTGAACTCGATGAGTCTATCTTTTTGTTGATGGAAGATCTTGCCTGGATGTTGATGGCTACTGAGTGATCAGATGGTGGTTGCTGAAGGTTGGAACGGCTGTGGCAATTTCTTAAAATAAGACAATGATGTTTGCTGCATTGATTGTTCCTTTCATGAAAGATTTCTCTGTAGTATGAGATGCTTTTTGTCCACAGTAGAATTTCTTCCAATTGGAGTCCACCATCTGAAACCCTGCTGCTGCTTTAGCAACTAAGTTTATATCACATTCTACATCCTTTGTTGTCATTTCAACAAAATTCACAGCATCTTCCATCTCTAGAAACCACTTTCTTTGCTCACCCCTGAGAAGCAACTCCTCATTCATTCAAGTTTGATAATAAGATTGCAATAATTCAGTCATATCTTCAGGCTCCATTTCTAATTCTTCCTCCCTTGCTATTTCCACCCCATCTGCAGTTAGATCCTCCACAAAGTCTTGGACCTCTCAGAATCATCCATGAAGGTTGAAATCCACTTCTTCCAAACTTCTGTTAATGTTGGTATGTTGACTTCTTCCCATGAATCACATACGTTCTTTTTTTTTTTGAGTTGGAGTCTCACTCTGTTGCCCAGACTGGAGTGCAGTGGCCACTCCCGGCCACCGCAGCCTTGACCTGCTGGGCTCCGGTGATCCTTCCACCTCAGCCTTCCAAGTAGCCGGAATTACAGGCATGCGCTACCACACCCGGCTGATTTTTTGATTTTATTGTAGAGATGAGGTCTCACTGCCCAGGCGGGTCTCAAAACCACGGGCTCAGGCAATCCACTCACCTCAGCCTCCCAAAGGTGCGGGATTACAGGCTGAGCCACCGAGCCCGGCTCACATACGTTCTTAATGCCATCTAGAATGGTGAATTCTTTCCAGAAAGTTTCAACTTACCTCACGCAGATCCATCAGAGATATCACTATTTACGGCAGCTATAGGCTTACAAACTGTATTTTTTAAATAATTAGACTTGAATGTCAAACTTACTCCTTCATCCATGGGCTGCAAAATGGGCATTGTGTTAGCAATCATGAAAACAACAATTTTTGTGCAGCTCTATTAGGTCTCTTGAGTAACCAAATGAGTTTCCAGTGAGCAGTAATATTCTGAAAATAATTATTTGAGCAGTAGGTATCAATGGTGAGCCTACATTATTCAGTAAATCATACTGTAAACATATGTGCTGTCATACAGGCCTCATTGTTTCATTTATAGAACACAGGCAGATTTAGCATAATTCTTAAGGGTCCTGGGATTTTAGAATGATAGATAAACATTGGCTTCACCTTAGGATCACTAACTGTATTAGCTCCTAACAAGAGAGTCAGCCTGTCCTTTGAAGCTTTGAGGGCAGTCACTGACTTCTTTTGAACTGTGAAAGTCCTAGATAGGATCTACTTCCAATAGAAGGCTGTTCAGTCTACAATGAAATCTGTTTTTTAGTATAGACACCTTCATCAATTATCTTAGCTAGATCTTCTAGATAACTTTCTGCAGCTTCTACATCAGCACTTGCTGCTGCACCTTGCACTTTGGTGCTATGGAGATGGTTTCTTTCCTTCAAGCTCATGAACCAACCTCTGCTACCAATGAACTTTTCTTCTGCAGCTTCCTCACTTCCCTCTGCCTTCATATAATTAAAGAGAGTTAGGGCCTTGCTTTGGATTAGGCTTTGGCTTAAGGGAATGTTGTGGTGGGTTTGATCTTCTATTCAGACTACTAGAACTTTCTCCATATCAGCAATAAGGCTGTTTTCTTTGTTATTCACATGTTCACTAGAGTAGCACTATCCACTTCCTTCAAGGGCTTTCCCTTTGCATTCACAGCTTGTCCAGCTGTTTGGCGCAAGAGGCCTAGCTTTCAGCTTACTTCCATCATTAGGCTTAATCAATATAGTTTCCTCGGTATGCTTAATCATTTCTAGATTTTGATTTAATGTGGAAGACATGCAACTATTTTTTTTACTTGAACACTTAGAGGTTATTGTAGGGCTATTAATTGGCCTAATTTTAATATTGGGTTTCAGGAAATAGGGAGACCTGGGGTGTGGGAGAGAGTTAGGGTAACAGCTGCTCAGTGGAGCACTCAGAACACACACACCATTTATTGATTAAGTCCACTGTCTTATATGCTTATGCCACTCCAAAACAGTTATAAGAGTAACATCAGCCGGGTTCGGTGGCTCAGCCTGTAATCTCACGACTTTGGGAGGCTGAGGTGAGTGGATTGCCTGAGCCCACGGGTTCGAGACCCACCTGGGCAGCAAGACCTCATCTCTACAATAAATAAAAAAAAAAAAATCAGCCGGGCGTGGTAGCGCATGCCTGTAATTCCGGCTACTTGGAAGGCTGAGGTGGAAGGATCGCCAGAGCCCAGCAGGTCGAGGCTGCGGTGGCCAGGAGCAGCCACTGCACTCCAGTCTGGGTGACAGAGTGAGACTCCAACTCAAAAAAAAAAAAAAGAATAACATCAAAGATCATTCATCACAGATCACCATAGCAAATAGAATAATAATAGAAAAGTTTGAAATATTGTGAGAATTACCAAAATGTGACAGAGACATGAAGTGAGCACAGGCTATTAGAAAAATAGTGTTGATAAGTTTGCATGACATAGAGTTGCTCCAAAAAAGCAAATAAACAACATATATGGAGCACAATAAAGTACAATAAAATGAGTTATGTCTAATATGTGGTCAACCCAACTTCAGTTTTCACATCAGTTTTCTTGGATCTTCTTGGTTGCAACTACTCTCATAAGGCAGGGTCTTGGCAGGTAACAGGGAACTATTTTCATAAACAGGATAATTTGGAGTTTAATGAAGTGATTCCTTATACAAGTGAGATGAGGTTAAAAGAAACCAAAGTGGGCCAGTGAAGTACCTTTGGACTGTCAACATCTGGGAGACATTATGACATCTAGGCCTGAAAGGATAGGAAGAGGTTAGTGGATACTCTAACTTGGTAAGTCCTGTAGGTATATTTTAGAATTGCCACAAAAGGTGGGGCTTTTGGTAGAGGAGTATAGACACTGCCAACCTGAAGCCTACTGGAGATGGCAATGGGTAAATAAACACCCTAACAGAGCTCTCTTCTTGCTATCCATTTTTGTGCTGCCTTATTGGTACAAACCAACCAAAACCAAGACAGTCCTTGATGTAGTCCATAGAAATCACCCTCCTGAAGCACAGAGCAGAAAGGAGAGTAGATTTCGTGGTACAGAGGAAAGTATTCAGTAGAAAGTATGGAGATGTCTATAATTCAGGAAAGGAGAATAGGAAGAGAATCGTCTTGTAGGTAGAAGATTAGCTTACTTTTAGCATTTGTGACTGAGATAGCTGCAGCACATCTATGCAGGCCTCACACTAATAGTACAAAATTGGGAATTATTTTTCTTTGAAAACAGGCCCTATAAATCTGTCCTGAGCCTATCCATGTGGCCCCATCTCCTTAAACTCCTCCCCACCCCATTTGCTACCATGTAAATCTGAACAGAGAGTATAATTTAAAAGTATTAAGAGTGTCTCCTTTTCATTGAGAGTTGGCCTAAATAACTAGCCCCTAGGTTTTTGAGCAGCTGCGCTAAAAGGTTATTTTTAAAAACCTCACGCATACTATTTGAAAGACTTTTACCACAAGTCATTATAGCAAGCTTGAAAGAATATGGAGTTGGGGATAATTTACAGTGGTTTAGAATTTCAACTCTCTACTTGCTAGTGCTATAATTTTGGCAAATTTCTCAACCTTATTGCTAGTAAAATGCATATAGTAGTAGTTTAAGTGACTATTTAAGATAATGTATGAAATTATCTGCATAATATCTGGCATATGGTAATGCTCATTAAATAGTAACCAATATAATTATTGTAATCTAGAATTATATGGCTACTGCTTGTATTTCAGCTTAGATATTTCTATTGCAGCTTCTGAAATTTTTCTGTTCATTGCTGAAGTCCCTGAAATGTTGGTGTTTAATGCCTTCCCACATTTCATGTTTGAATGAATCCTTTTTCAACCCAAGATATTAAAAATCACTGGACATATTTTCCATGTTTCACCCGTCTTTCCCATTTTAATCAACACAAAGAAATGGCGAGCAAACAATGTATTTGGATGTCTCTCAGTATATCTTAAGTATGTATGTCTTAAGTATGTCTCAGTATGTCAAAACATGGGCATCATATCATGTGCTTTTAGTATCATCCAAAAAATCATGGTCTAACTTCAATGCCCGGAAGCTTCACCTATGTTTTCTTCTAAGAGATTTAGCTCTCAGTCTTAGGCTTTTGATCCATTTTGAGTTAATTTTTTCATATAAAGTAACTAAAGATCCAATTTCATTCTTTTGCATGTGAATATTCAGTTTTCCCAGCACAATTTGTTCAACATAGAATCACAAAGGACTCCTAATGGCCAAAGTAATAATGAAAAAGAAAATGAAAGTTGGAGATTACACTTGCTGATTTCAAATTATATTACAAAGATAGCATGCTCAAAATTATACGAAACTGGCATACAAACAGACATACAGACCAATGGAACATAATAGAGAGCTCGGGCTTATTGTGAGGACTGAACAAGATAATGCACCTTAAGCTTAGCAGCCTAATCCTAACAGTTTAAGGACCAGTACCTAAAAAGTAAATGCTCAATGGTTTGAACTGATTATTGGGAGACTAAAAGGAAAAGAAACATTAATCTGTACATTTGTTCCCTCCAGCCTGATACTGAATCAAGGCTCCTAAAGAAGGCCCCAACGCAGCCTCTTTGTATGTGACCTTGAAGACAAGCTGGTTTTAATTGTATGCAATCCCCAAGACTCTCCATGCTCTGCTAACAGTCTCACAGAGCAAGTATGAAGGGCAAGCCAGAGCAAAAACCCTTCCGGTCCTGGTTGGGCTCTCTGGTAGTTCCTGCCCTGCCTGCCCTGCTTTGATCACAATCTTTGCCCTTGTCCTGCTCGGTGGCTTCCTTTGAGCCAGTATCCTGTTTCAGGAACCCTGACTTTTCTCCTGCATGCTAGCCCTTCAGTTCTAGTTGTCTGTTGTCTGAATCCTGAAACCCGGTTACCTTGACAACACCTGAAGTCAAAATTGAATTTATCGGAGTTCTGCTGGTACTTCAAGTCTTCTCTCACTGGGCCCAGGTGGCCCTTGGCACCAGGGTCAGCCTCAGTGAGCTTGGGGCACGGCAGGAAGAATAGGCAGTGTGTTTGGGCTTGTATGCCTCAGGGCCTCAGATTCAGCCTCACCCCACCCAGGAGAGGTCACCTTCACAGCATGGAGGAGACACAAAGAACACTGGCCAAGCCACTGCAGAAGCTTCCTGGGAAATCAAAGTATTGCTCACTTCATTACGTAGCCTTCTTTTTCTAGTAACTCTTGTCTTGGCCTTCTTTGGCTATTGTTTCCCGAACCTGAGAAGCCAGAAACTGGAAAGAACTCTAGCTGAGGCGAGCAAGGCTGTGAGAGAAGTAGAGCACCCGAAAGTTGTGAATGTTTCAAGGATGGTGTACTCCCAGTCGTACCTGCTAATGGCATCTAGGGGAGATGTCCTTGTTCAGACTCCTTGGTTGACTCCCATTGTGTGGGATGATACCTTCAACAATGACATACTAAATGAGCAGTTCTGGCTCCAGAATGCCACCATTGTGTCATCTGTTTTTGCCATTGAAAAATATGTGGACTTCATGAAACTGTTCCTGGAGACAGCAGAGACACAGGTCATGGTGGGACACAGGATAAAGTACTACATCTTCACTGAGCAGCCTAATCAGTTCTGCTAATCGAGCTCCGACAGAGAAGGCAGATAGTCATCCTTGAGGTCTGGAGCGATGCCAGCTGGCAGGACAAGCAAATGGAGATAATCGGCAATTATTTTTCCCCAGCAGTGCTTCCTAAGTGCAGGGGGCCAGCCCCTGCAGATATTGGGGGGTCCCTGGTAGGAAAGACGGCATCAGTGATTAAACTGGAGGGATAGATATTAAAAAAAAGAAAGATGGAGGGATAGATATAAAGAGAAAGAAAGAGACTGGACTCCTGTCTAGTGCAGAAGCCGTTTAATGGGACAAACTGTGAGCCTTTTATCCTAAATTTTCACGAGTTAAATCATAAGACTTTCACATGGACACAAAGCCAGGTGGGTGAGGGGCGTCCCCCACTCACCAGGTGTTTCCTCAAGCATGAGGAAGAACAATCTCAAAATTATCTCACTATTCCTTATGCTTGGTTAATGTTCCTCAAAAACAATACAACAATTCTAACATCATAATATTCTAATAATCAATAACTTCTAAAGCTTATGCATACACAACACCTAATGACTAACTTAAATCCTAATACCTTTCTATTCTGTGCTAATTCTACCTACACTATAGAAACTCTTAATTATAGCTCAAACCAGCTCCTAAAGAATGTGACCCAGTCCAAAGATCATGCTGGGCCATTTCCGGGAACAATTGGTTACAATCTCTTGATAAAAATAGCTATTCTAAAATTCTATATGTCTATCTTAACCTCTATAAAAGTTTCTAATTCCTAATCCTAATATATAAAGCTGGTCATCAGCAATACAACTTCCCAGATAAAGACTGTAAATTGTACTAAAGCCAAAACCGTAATTAACAGAAAGTGGGAACAATGAAATTTCTGAAGTTAACTGTACTCTTGCAAAACCACAAAATATCATGTTTGATCATGCTTGAACTGACATAATTCCCTGACGTAGCATGGCCTATTCTACAGTACTTTCTATGGGTAAAATAAATTAAATGTCTATAATAAGGAAAAAAAACCCTTACACTAATTGTAACTAAAACCGGTTTAAAAGAATACAGCCCAGTCCAAAGTGCACACTGGGCCCTTAGGAATGTGGCCCAGACCAAAGTTCATGCTGGGCCATTTCTGGTAACTCTAGATAATCATCTATACCATCTAAAGCTGAAGCAGCTCTCCATATGTATATACTAATTCTACAAATATACTTTTAAATCTTATAAAGAAGCTTGTACCGTATTGAAGGCTCCCAAATGTGACCTGAGTTTGAACTGTGTTAGGTTAAAAAGCCAAAACTGTAGTCTGTGAGAAACGGGAACAACGGATCCCTAAAGTTAGCCATGCCTGTCATACTTTCAGAGCTTTATGCTTAGATCATCAAAGTCCCTTCTGGTAGAATGTGCCAAATAGCAAAAAGGGAAGAGGAAATGGGCCAACAGCTCCTGACTGCATCCTAGTGGTCTCAGGGTCCACAGCCCACCTTGATCCCTAACATTTGGGTGAGCCTCCATGGCCGGCTCTCGACACCTAAGGGTGGTGGATTATCTTCTGTGCGCAGATGTGGATATGAAACTCAGTGACCATGCAGGTGTGGAGATCCTCTCCTCCTTGTCTGGCACCATCCATCCTGGCTACTATGGGTTTGGTTGGGACAACTTTGCCTATGAACACTGGCCTCAGTTCCAAACCTGTATTCCCAAAGATGAGGGAGACTTTTACTACACAGGGGCCTTATTCGGTGGATCAGTGATGGAGGTTTACAGACTGACCAAGGCCTGCCACCAGGCAATGATGACTGATCAAGCCAGCCACATCAGGGCCAGGTGGCATGATGAGCAAGGTACTTGAACAAGTACCAGCTTTACCAAAACTCACCAAGGTCCTCTCCCCTGAGTATATGTGGGATAAGCAGCTGGTGACCTTGCTCACCATCAAGAGTGTGAAAAGTGAGGATCTGTGGCTGCTCCAAAGAATCACCAAGCAACCCAGAACTGATGACAAAGACTTCTAGACTTCTAGGAAGCGTTCGGGAAAAGGCAATGGACAGGTAGTCTGCATATTCCTCTGCCATGCTGTCCTAAACTGGAAAGGTCCAACTCCACTTTCTTTCCTTGTGTTGGTGAGAAAAATTGCCGAGGCCTAGCACACATACCAGCACTCCTCATCACTCCTAATTCAGTCAGGCCTAGCACTACCATCGCCCTCACACATATATTTACGAGACCTGATTCTGCAGTTGAGGCACAAGTTCCTAAATTGCCACCACCTTGAGCTTCTACTAACACCCTTCAGGCTGGATGGGGGTGAGGGTCTTAGCCTGTCCTGACATAGGCGATCAGAGATCAGATCTATTCCAGATTAAGGAAGGGGCTCCTGGATACACAGTCCCCTGCCTCCTGTGACAGTCACACAGAGGCTTGCCATGGCCCTTAGCCAAACTGATGCCCAAAGGTCTTCAACTTTAAGTCAAATTATGTCCTCCTTCCAGAATCCTTGTAAAAGTTGAAAGGGCCCTTTGGTGTGCAGGCAGGAGAAGAATATGATGCCAAGTTAAGACCTCTTTCCTGGTTGTTGACTTCTTATCCATTGCCCAGGCATTGCCAACTGACCACTATAAGCAGTGGGGTCTCCAAGCACGATAGCTCCACAGATTGCTTCCAGTCTAATTTCAACTTCTTCATGATTTGCCTGTTCCCTATTGACTGAACAAAAGTTATTTCTAGATGATGATAGGAATTTTGTCATTATCACGAAAGCCTGTCTCTTTTCACTTAGGAATGTTTGCTTTACCCTCTAGCAAGACCATCCAGTGGCCAGAAATCCTGTATTTTCTTGATTCTGTTTTTGTTCCCTATCTCATATGAAAAAGAGAAGAAAGTCACTCATTAGCAACTTTTATTTCTCTTCCATGGTTGAAATTTTTCACAATTACTGGAGCCTTTTCCGGTTATAAAAAACTCCAGTTATATGTATGTATTTTTCTATATCAGTGTTGAGCAACCATTTTTACACAAAAAGAATTCAAGGAAATGTTTTTTCCCTAATGCAAAATAAAAGTGTTCTTGTGGACCTTGCAGAAGCCTGATCATAGCAGTGGCAGCAGAATTGTCCTGTAGTCCTGGTCTTCCCCCAACCACCCTCTACCCATAACTGTGGCTTCAGGGTTCTGGGCTCTCCCAGAGCTGGTCTCTCAAACTTTTCACCCCTCCAACTCACCAGAGACCTCACTACCATTTCTGACTCCTCAACTCAACTACAAAGGGACACAGATGCTGTCCATGTTGTTTCTTTTTTCTGATGTTGGTTTTTAAATATTACACTTCTGTGGTGGTTATTGGAGAGTGTAACAATCTCCCACTGAAATCCACATTTGTTGTTTAAAATGCAGCTTATATCTAGAATAATCTGCCTTTATTATGTTTCTCATGAGTCTATTTAACTTTTTTATAAGTTTTGTTTTGTTTTTAATTGACACATCCTAACTGTGTGTATTTATGAAGTACACTGTGATGTTTTAATACATATATTCATTGTGTAATGAGAAAATCAGAGTAGTTAGCATATCTATAACTTCTAACATCTGTCATTTCTGGGTTGAGAACGGATCAATGGATTACAATTATGGTATGTATACACAACGAAATACTATTCAGTCATACAAAATAATAAAATCCTATCATTTGCCACAATATGCATGTACCTAAAGAACATCATTTTAAGGGCTGTTTTAATCATTGAAGAAGATAAGGTCACTATTCAACATACATTTGTCATGATTATGCTAAAGTCATGCTAAAATCTTAGGAGCAGGAGGGTAGATGGTGGGCCAAGGGATTATGGCTACTCTTCTGAGGAGACTGGGAAGCTCCACCACAAGCCCAGGATTTACCCATAAGAGACCCCAAGTCCTCATCTTACTCTTCCCAGGGCACCAGCAAGGAGGCACAGTATCCTCAAAGTAGTGAGAATATTGAAGCTGTATGTTAAGAAAGTTACTTTGAAGCCAAACCCTTTGTGGAGATGAATCTTTGCTACTGATGTCCCTGCTCCTACCTGAGCTCTATCTTCCTTCTTTTTCGCATCTAAAGCTGAAATCCAGACACCTGACCACATTCGATTCAGTCTTTAGCAGGGTAAATCTTGTAACGCAACTGCGCTCAGCTCTGAGCACTTGTGTGCTGTATGTGTGTAGGGGGGAAGGGGGGTGTTGGGAGTTGTGAGGCCCGGCTGGAGGTTTGAGAGATGGTGAGGAGATGTGACTAAGATCATAGAGCTGGATTTAGGCAGAACCAGGACAAGTCTAGGCCCTTCCACTGACTAGCTTTATGATCATGAGCAAGCCAGGTTATCTTTCCGAAGCTGTTTCCTTATCAGTAAAATAAGAGTTCAGTTAAATAGCATAAGTCACTCCAGGATTCATCAGCATGGGAGCCTAAAATGGTGTCAACAGCCACAGAGAGGCTTCCTCTGGCTCTAGTTTTCATTATAGGTGAAGGGTCTTTAGTGCCTGAAAAATCACTCCAGTGATGGAGGGAGGATCTGAGGATGATGGTGATGGATCGTCACAAATCCTGTCAGTCTCCTGGTGGCCTCTGCCATTTTCTGTCACTTCCTGAGGAGCCTGACTTTCTGGCAGGGAAACTCAGTTCCAACTGCTGCTCCTGTGCTCTAGCACTGGGACCAGGACCCTCTTAGAGTCTTGATCCAGAAGGAAGAGAGAAAGAGAATGGATGGTAGCTTTTCCTGAGGTAATGCCAGTGTCTTGGAAAGAGCTCCTGCCCTTAATCATCTGGCAGGGTCTGTCACCTGGGACAAGTTACTGACCACCCCCTCTAAGCCAATTTCCTAATTTTCAAACCAGATCTGTATATCTACCAAGAGACAAGTTGTACGGCAAGAGGACAGGAAATAGGCTAGGCACTTTGTGAGACTGAAAGTCAGGGATCAGGTTATGATCATTATAAACTAAATGGAACAACTAGGTTTTACCTCTTGCTATTGTTTAATTGTTTGTGTCCCCTCCAAAATTCATGTTGAAACTTAACCTCTAAAACAACAATATTAAAAGGTAGGGCCTTTGGGTGATGATTAGGCCATGAGGGCTTCACCCTCATGGTTGACACTGGTGACCTCATAAAAGGGTTGGAGGGAACTGATTAGGGCCTTTTTGCCTTTATGTCCTTTCTACCATGTGAGGACCCTAGATGGTGCCATCTATGAGAATTGGACCTTCACCAGACAACAAACCTGTCAGCATCTTCATTGTGGACTTCCCAGCCTCCAGAACCACAAGAAATAAATCTGTATTGTTTATAAGTTACTCACTCTGTGTTATCTTGTTATGGCAGCACAAACAGACTAAGAAAACTCACCTTTTCAAAAGGCCAGCGCAGTGTCAGTTTCCTCTGATTATGGATCACACAAAAGTGGGAAAATCAGTGACATCTACTCACTTGTCCAGGTTGGTACAATAGGACCACATGCAGTGAGTGAAACCTGCAACTAAGAGGCCTGGCGCTTCAGTCCTGGCAATTAGATATTTTACTTCACTTGTTTGCTCATTGTAAACCTTGATTTTACATGTACCAAGTACTGGTCACTTAGCTAGACTTATCATTAAATGCTCAGTCATAATGACATTTACACAATTTTATTGAGAAGGAAAAAATAAGATCTGAACATGTGAAGAGCTAAATCATGCTCTAATATGGGGTGAATCGATGTAGTAATAGAAATATCAACTACTCCAAAATTAATCTAAAATAATCTTTGTTACTCAGAAGATTGATCTAAGTTTATACAAAAGAAAAAACATTTGAAATCAGAAAACTTAGTGTGTGAAATCTACATTGGGTAAAAGTGAAAGGCTGTGTGGTTCAGAAGGGTGGTAAAATCATGAGAAATCAGTAATGAACAATAAAAATATATTCAGACACTGTAATTATAATTATAATAAGTCTTAAAGACACAAGTGATACTATTTTTACCCTTAACATTGGAAAACAAGTTTAAAATTATATTGAAGCTGGGCTCGGTGGCTCAGCTTGTCATCCCACGCCTTTGGGAGGCTGAGGTGAGTGAATTGCCTGAGCCCGCGAGTTCGAGACCTGCCTGGGCAGCGAGACCTCATCTCTACAATAAATAAAAA
>NW_007055592.1:284608-304632 GCF_000164805.1 Carlito syrichta | reverse complement strand
GACAGAGTGAGACTCCAACTCAAAAAAAAAAAAAAAAAAAAAAAAAATATATATATATTATGGAATTTCACAAATAAGATTACACACTCATATAGTCTTGTGAGAACAAAATTTGGTATAATGTCTTTAAAGCTATTTCCAAGGTTTAAGAAAGTTTTTACTCTATGACTAAGTAATTTTTTCATAACTATATTACTTTGAAAACTATTTCATAGAGAAATGTCAAGAAAATGATAAAATGCAGCAAAAATAGACACAAAAATAAAACAAGAAGAATAGTGGAATACATATGTAGTAACTGGAGATAATGTTTTTGAAGACCTTTGAAAGTTAAACATACTTAAGTAAAATAATAAAATAGTATGGATGATTTTTCTGTCATCATAATTTAAAAAACAAGAATACAGGAGGCTGAGGTGAGTGGATTGCCTGAACCCACGGGTTCGAGACCCACCTGGGCAACTTCTGGGCGAGACCTCATCTCTATAATAAATCAAAAAATTAGCCGGGTGTGGTAGCGTGCACCTGTAGTTCCAGTCACTTGGAAGACTGAAGTGGAAGGATTGCTGGAGCCCAGCAGGTCGAGGCTCCGGGAGCGGTCACTGCACTCCAGTCTGGGCGACAGAGTGAGACTCCAACTCAAAAAACAAACAACAACAACAACAACAACAACAAAATAGCATCCTTCAGTTTCACCCATATTGTCAAAATGATAAGATGTTTTTGCTGGGCTTGGTGGCTCATGCCTGTAATCTGCACATTGGGAGGCCAAGGTGGAAGGATCACTTGAGGGCAGGAATTGGAGATTTTCTTCATTTGTAATACTAAATAGTATTCCATTGTGTATATGTTCAACATTTTCTTTATCCAACTATCCATTGATGAACACTTAAGTTATTCTGTACCTTGGCTATTGTGCACAATGCTACAATGAACACCGGAGTGCAAATATGTCTTCAACACACTAATTTCAGTTCCTTTTCATATACGCCCTGTAGTGGGGATTGCTGGATCATATACAGTTCTATTTTTAATTCCTTGAGGAGCCTTTATACCGTATTCTCATAATAGGTGTATTAATTTTCATTCTCACCAGTTGTGTAAAAGAGGTCCCTTTTCTGCGCATCCTTGAAAGCCTTGTTAACTTTCATCTTTTTTATAATAACCATCTGAACAGACTTGCAGTACTATATCCTACTGCGGTTTTAATTTGCAGTTCTCTGATGATGAGTGATATTGAGCATCTGTTAGTTTATCATTGGCCAATTACATGTCTTCTTTTGAGAAATGCCTATTCAGATCTCTTGCCAATTTTTTAAAAATCCAGTCATTTGTTTTTTGTTGTTGAGTTGAGGTTATTATGTATTTTGGAAATTAACCCCATATCGGATGTGTGGTTTGGAAATGTTTTCTCCCATCCCATTTGCTATCTGTTCACTCCGTTTACTGTTTCCCTTGCTGTGTGAAGGAAGTTTTTTAGTTTGATTCAGTCCCATTTGTTTATGTCTGCTTTTGCTGCCTGTGCTTTTGGGATCACATCCAAAAAATTGTTGCCTGGGCCAATATCATGAAGCTTTCCGCCAATGTTTTCTTCTAGTGGTTTCAGGCCTTAATGTTTAAGTCTATCACATTTTGAGTTGGTTTAGTATGTAACATGAAATAAGGGTCCAACTTTATTCTATGGCATGTGGATATCCAGGTTTCCATCACCATTTATCGGAGAGACTGTACTTTTTCTGTTGTGTATTCCTGGCACCTTTGTTGAAAATCAGTTGACTATAAATGTGAGGATTTATCTCTGGGATTTCTACTGTGTTCCGCTGGATTATGCATCTGTTTTTATGCCAGTATGATGCTATTTTGACTACTGTGGATTTGTAACATATTTTGAAGTCAGGTAGTGTAATACCTCCAGCTTCATTATTTTTGCTCAAAATTGCTTTGGCTCTTCAGGGTCTTTTGTAGTTCCATTCAATTTTAGTGGGTATTTTTCTATTTCTGTGAAAAATGTCATTGAAATTTTGATAGAGATTGCATCAAATCTGTAGCTTGTTTCAGTAACATGGACATTTTAACAATATTAAATCTTCTAGTCCATGAACACAGGATATTTTTCATTATGTGTGTGTGTGTGTGTTCTTCAATTTCTTTCATCAATGTTTTATAGTTTTCAGAGTACAGATCTTTTAACTCATTGGTTAAATTTATTTCAAGTCACTTTAATATTTTGAACTTGCTCTAATTTCCAAAGAACTGTGATACAAGGTCCTGAAAAAGGCAACCTTCTGTCCTTGTGCTATACCTCATAGGCCTTGAAAAATCAAGACCTTTGAAAGGATAAACACTTTTTCCCCAGGCTCCATGTGAACTTACTAGAATTTCTGTGCTTTTGTTTCCATATTTTCTATTTATTTTTCATCCCAAGTAATTACAAGGTAGACTTCATTTAAATCTGCAGAGACTTATTATCAGGTTTCCTTATTTTTATTAGATAACTCTTTGATTTTCAGTTTTCTTAGGGATTAAGGAACATATGTGTCAAAGCAAAAATGAGATGAATTTTTACCCTTAGTACAAAGAAAAGGGCTTCAGATGTTTAAAACCTAACAATAAATGCTTTTTTGTATTTATTTGTGTGTGTGTGTGTGTGTGTGTGTGTGTGTGTTCATGCATAGTATTCATGCATAGGCATGTTTGTGTGTATCTCAACTTACTACAACACTGTAGTTTTTACAAAAATGAACGTTCTTCTTTGCCATGAAAACAATGTTCCATAAAAACCTATTCACATTTGTATTGTGTTTTACTATTTAAAAAATGTTTTGTTATTAAAAATAGCACATATAAAAAGGAAAAATAATGTATCATGTATTAGCATTTTATGTAATGAAAGAAAGCTGAACTCCATGAATGAACCACTCAGCTTACAGTATAGTGCCCTCGTGATGGACAGTCTTCCATTCTCATCTAGTCCACCTCATGTCAGTAGCCTACATTTTTTGTTAATCACCCTTGCTTTTTTACAGTAATTTTACCATTATTGTGTATACTCATAAATTAATGTTTAGTTTTGTGTTTTTCACTTTCATGTAAACAGAACATACTGTATATATTTACCTATAACCTTTTCCTTTCGCTCATTTATTTTTTTACAAAAAATCACAGTAATTTAAAGACTTGTAATTTATTGACTTTTACTTACATGTGGTATTTTATACCAATTTATTTATTCATTTACTGTTTTGAAGTTTTCATATTATGAACTAAACTGCTAAACTCAATTTACTACATTTATTTATAGTCTTATAGGATTTAAGTGATCATATACCATATAGGCATATTCAACTTTATTAGATAAAACTACAGTTTAATTATTCAGCCTTTACATTTTTGACAATCTTGTCAATATGAACTAATATCTCACTATGGTTTTAATTTGAACCTGTGAGATTACTAATGACGTTGCATGTCTTTTCTGTTTTTTTGACTATTTGAATTTTCCTTTTGGTGAAATGACTAATAATGTATTTTAAGCATATTTCTGTTGGGCTGTGTTTTTTTTTTTTTTATTGATCTATTCAGGTTCCTTACAGTAAGCCTTTTCAGTTACATATGGTGAAAACATCTTCTTCCAGTTTGTGGTATATTTTTTCACCTTCTTTATGACTTTTTTGATTAACAACGTCCTTGAATTTATTTCTATTTTTACTGTTTATGCTTTTTGTGCTTTATTTAAGGAATCTTTCCTTACCAGGAAGTCACAAAATATTTTTGTCTGTTTTCTTCCACGTTTTAAAAGGTTTATGCTTCATCAATATTTTACAATTCATCATCAAATTTTGAGGGTGATCTAAAATAAAAATTTATTTTCATTGTTTTTATACGATAACCAATTACTCCAGCACACTTAATTAGCCCATCTTTTCCCAACCTATCTACAATGTCTCCATTGTCACACATTCTATTTCTGTATATGCATATGCTATTATTTCCTCTTTCTCAATTACTTCCTTCTGGAATTCAGACATTTGCAGTATGTTGTCAGTCTGTTATCCGTCTCCTCATCTTAACTTTCAACTTCCAAATGACAATATTAAACAATTTATTTTGTATTCTATCCAATAATTCAAGAATCATCAGTCTTAGCTGGTCAGATTGTGTATATGTTTGTGTATATATGAATGCATGGTTTTCTGCTGTATCTCAAATACAGTAGCTTGCTTCTTTGTGTGTTTGGGGATTTTTATTTTTATTGTGAGATCATGATTCTTGAACCTTTCTTTACTTGTGAGAATTATTTGAGGCTTGAGTTTAAGCATATCCATCCAGAAAATAATTGATTTTGCATTTTCCAGAGATCTGGTTATTCCTGGTTTGTAACATTTGTAAAGATAAGGGCAAGAGTAGAAAAGAATGACTACATTCTATGTGTCTGAAATTTTAAAGTAAGAATTTAAACCAAAAGACTGTTAAATGCACTGATTTCTATCATTCTACCATGATAAATATACCTTTGTAATGACAAAATCAGTAGATATTTGAAAATTGACTATTTTTTATAAGACTAGAGAGCATCAGAATACCAAAGAAAAGTATTTCATTATTATTATTATGTAAGTCAAATTGTTTTCTCAATGGGCTGGTAAAGTTCTAAAATACCCATTTAATGACTCTATATTTACTTTATAATATTTCTTCTTCTTGCCTTCATTTAAACAGAATTACAAATTATAATCAGGATTTTGCATCAAGTTTACTAACAGAAACAATCTACAGTGTAAGAGCTTATATATTTTTTCATCAAAAATTGAATTAAATGTAAAACTTGAAAATTAAAGTGATTTTTTAAAATATGCTAAGTAACTATCTTTCTTTAAAAAATTCCAAATATCTGTTAAAATTAGAAGGCAAAATATGGATTATATTATTATTACCAAATTTTAAATGAAAATAACTTAAATAAAAGCCCTATGATTAAGATTTTTAAAATTTAAATGCTACACATTTTTATAAAATAAAACTATTCACAATGGCAACATTCTTTATCCATCTCATTGTTAAATGATAATTGGTGTCATGTTTTATATATGATATATCTAAACCTACATATATAAATATAATATAAATTTGAACTGTTAAATTCATAATTACAAAATATTCCTCATGTGTCATATGCAACTACTGTAAATATGCATTGATTTGTGAACATATTCAGAACCATGAATTCCAAGGACTTGAAAAGCAATTAGTCTTTTTTTTCTAAGCTTTTGTTGCTGAAATTCTCCTTGTACTACAAGTCAGTGTTCGTATCAAACATTGGCAATGGTAAAATCTACAGACATTCATGGAACTAAAACACAATTGCCCTTTAAAAAATAAACCTAACAAAATATATGCAAGATTTTAATGCTGAAAATTATAAAACATTGCTAAAAAAATTAAAGAAGACTAAATAAATGGAGAGAAATACTTATGGATAGGAAAACTCAATATAAGATGCCAATTCCCTCTGACTCGATCTATAGATTTAAAATTTTGAAGATTTTATTCTATTTAACAAATAAATAAATTTTATTTTATTTGCTTTTTCTTTTATTTTATGTAATACATAATTATTCATATTTATGGGATACAGAGTGATGTTTCAATACATGTATACAATATAATGATCAGTCAGGGTAATTAGCATGTCTATCACCTCAAACATTTATCATTTGTTCATAGTGAATGTTCAAAATTCTCTTGTCTAGCTTTCTGAAAATATACAATAAATTATATTTAACCATATTCACAGTACTGCAGAACATCAGAACTTATTCCTCCTATCTATCTGTAAATATGTACCTGTTATCCAACTTCCTATCCTCACCTCCACCCTAGCATTCCCAGTCTCTAATACCCATAATGTTGTTCTCTATTGCCATGAAGTCAAAAAATTTTTAGTTCCCACATGTGAGTGAGAACATGTGGTATTTATTTTTCTTTGCCGGACTTATTTCTCCTAACATAATGTTCTCCAAGCTTATCCATTTGCCACAAATAACAAGATATCATTTTTTAAATGACTGAATAGTATTCCATTGTATGTGTGTGTATATGTATATGTATATATATCACATTTTCTTTATGCATTCATTTGTTTATAAATATTTTGATTTATTCCATATATTGGTTATTATGAATAGTGTTGCAATAAATACAGAGATGGAGGTATCCCTTTGATATACTGATTTTCTTTTCTTTGGATAAATAGCCAGTATTGGGATTGCAGGATCACACTGTTGTTCTATTTTTATTTTTCTGAAAAAAACTAAACTTCCATACTTTTCCATATCGGCTCTACTAATTTACATTCACACCAATAGTATAAGAAGATTTTCTTTCTTCCACATCCTCACCAGCATTTATTTTTATCTTTTTTGATAATAGCCATTCTAATACCTTTCCATGATAAAAACTGCATATCTAGATGGTATTCCTGGTGAGTTCTGTCAAGCATGTAAAGACAATATTTTTCCAGCATTACATAAACTCTTCAGAGAGTAGAGGGCAGGAAACTTTTTCTAACTCATTCTATGAGGCTAGCATTACCATAATAGCAAGGCCTAACAATAAAGAAACATACAGATTAATATATCTTATAAACATAGACATAAAAAATCTTTGACAACATTCAGAAAACCTAATCTAACCAAATATAAAAAGATAATCTAGCATTACTAGTTGGGGCTTGTCCCAAGAATGAAAGGTTGATTTAACACTCAAAAAACAGTAAATGGCTGCATGTGGTGACATGTCTGTTGTCCCAGTTACTTGGGAGGCTGAAGTAGGAGGATCACTTGGGCCCAGGAATTCAAGAAGTAGGAAAGGCATGTGATTGTCTCAAAGCTGAGGACAAAGTAATAGGCAAAATATAGCATCCCTTTAAAAAATATTTTTCAGGGGTGAGGGAGAAAAATATGGTATTGGAGTCAGAATGTGTGAGTCTCTGTGTGAGTGAGTGAGTGTATAAACGAATTTTCATGTGGGTTTGCTTGTAAGTAGGCACATGAGTGGCTGACTGAGTGAAGACTTGGGAGAAAATGTTCAGGGCTCTCCTGGTGAAGTGAATGGTGCCAGCAGCTGCTCTGCTTGCACCCTAGTGCCTCCCAGGATGCAGAAACTGAGTGCCATTTTCTAAAATCAATAAACCTTTTCCCGTGGAAATGCTGCCAGGAGTGTTGGACATTGCCAGACTGCCTGACCATTACACTGCCAGGCTGAACACTGGCAGTGAGGGCTGCAGAGGGAGTGCAGTGAGGAAGCAAGTGGCAGAGTCCCACTGGAGAAGAAGAAACAGGCATCCCACCAACATCTTGAAATTCTTTTTTGTTCTTTTGGTTTAGCATTTGTGTGTGTGTGTGTGTGTGTGTGTGCACAAATGTGTGTGTGAGGGTTCAATTTACAACATTCCTCCTTTTTTGTTTTGGTTTAGTGTGTGTGTGAATGAGTGTGAGGGTTCAATTTGCATTCCTCCCCCCTTTTTTCTTCTTCTTTCATTTCTTGCACATGTGGGTATGTGTGTGTGTATGTGTGTGTGTGTGTGTGTGTGTGTGTGTGTGTGTGTTTGGTTTTCCTGGTTTTTGCTTTTTTGTGTGTTTTCTGTTGATTTTAGTTTTGAGGTTTATTTGGGTTTTCTCCTTGTCTTTTTTATTTTTGTTTTTCTGGGACTAATTTTATTTTGTATTTTTTATTATTTGTGTCTATCCTATTTCATTCTATCTTTCTCTCTTCACCTCATTACTGTTACTTTATTTTGGACTCAGGAGGAACACACATGCACCAATTACACCATCATATAGAGTGGTGGTGGAGAGCAGGTCTCAGGGGGCTTCATACTCCCAGTCAGTGAACAGTGTAATTTGCAAGTAATTTCTGAATCTTAACTCCCCATGGCCCACCTTACTAAACTCTCAAAACTACAAGAAACAGCAAAGTTTACCACCCCCAGTCCTGTTTCAAAACAGAACAATTTTGGAGGCTCCGATCAGGGCAGATAGAGAAAGAGATCTGTCAAAAATGAGGAAAAATCAACAGAAGAGCATGGGTAATTCCCAGTGTACTAAAGAGGCAACACCTGAAAAACCAGACCTCAGAGTACAAACAATGGAAATCACCAATGATTGGCCTTAGAATACAATAAGGATTAGGGAATGGATGGAAAAGTGAATAAGATTCAAGGAAGACAAGGTGTAACATCAAAAGAACTTGTAACAGAAATTTTGGCCTTAAAAACTTCATCCAGGAAATAAATAACAAGATGACAAGCATGGAAAGCAGAATCAACCAAACAGAAAAAAGAATCTCAGAGCTTGAAGACCAAAACATGGAATTAGCCCAATCTGCTAAAAACACAGAAAGAAAACTCAGAAAGAAAGAACAAAGACTCCAATAGATATGTGACTATATCAAGAGGCCAAACTTATACCTGGATGGTATCCCAGAAGAAGAAAGAAAAATGGAGAACAACTTGGAACAAGTATTGCAGGAAGTTATCCAAGAAAACTTTCCACATCTCACCAGAGATTCAACCATCCAAACACAAGAGATTCAGAGAATCCTCACAAAGCATCAAATGAGAAGCCAATACCTAGATACAGTAATTCATTTGCACAAAGTAGAAATAAGGGGGAAAAGCCTAAAGACAGCAAGAAAGAGTCAGACTACCGACTGTGGAAGACCAATCAGAATAGCAGGAGACTTATCAGCAGAAACACTGCAAACTAGAAGGAACTGAGTCCAATTTTCAAAATCCTCAAAGATAAACAATTTCAGCCAAGAATTTCCTATCCCGTCAAGCTCAGCTTCATAAGCAGTGGAGAATTAAAATCCTTCTGAGACATCTAATCCCTAAAATATTATGCTGTTTCCAGACCAGTTCTACAAAAGATGTTCAATAAAGAATTAAGCACAAAAAAAGAATGAAAGAACAACCGTGCACTTCCCAAGAATGCAGGAAAACACAGAATCAACACAACACACTACACAACTACAAAATTAAACACACACACATATATCAACCCCCAAAGTTAAAATGAAACAAAGCAGTCTTAAGAGAGCCTCATGACAGGGATAAACTCTCACATTTCAATAATCAGTCTGAACGTCACCCCTGGAAGTGTACCCCTGGAAAGCGAGAATGGTAAACTGGATTTAAAAAATGACAAAACAATATGCTGTCACCAAACAATATGCTGTCACACATCTCACTACAAAGTACACCCACAGACTCAAAGTTAGAGGATGGAAAACAAGCTTTCAGGTGAATGCAAAACAAAAGAAAGTAGAAGTCATGACATTAATATCAGACAGAACAATCTTCAATCTATAAAAAATTTAAAAAGATAGGAAGAACATTATATAATGATAAAAGGTTCAATCCATCAACAAAAAATATCCATCCTAAATATATATGCATCCAACACAAGCACGCACCTGGATTTATAAAGCAACTACTAAGTTCACTAAGAAAGGATATTGACTCTAACACTATCATAACTGGGGACTTAAATATCCCCAAAAACAACCCTTGGTAGATCATCAAGGAAAAAAACCAATGAGGAGATCTGGAACATTAACTTGACACTTGACCAGATGAACTTAATAGATACCTACAGAGCGCTCCACCCAACAACCATGGAGTACACATTCTGCTTATCACCACATGGAACATACTCCACGATCGACTATCTCTTTGGTCATAAATCAAGCATAAGCAAATTCCATATGATTGAAATACTACCATGCACCTTCTCAGACCACAATGGAATAAAAATAAATATCGACACCAACAAAATTCCCACAGAACACACAAAGACATGGAAACTAAACAGTCAATGTCAAACAACTCTTGGGTCAACACAGAAACCAAAGCAGAAATGAAAAGATTCTTGGAAACAAATGAAAACAAAGACACATCTTACCAAAACCTCTGGGATGCCATGAAAACAATATTAAGCAAGAATTTATATCTCTATGAACACACATCAACAAAATAGAAAGATCACAAGTCAACAGCCTAAGAAATCACCTATGGGATCTGGAAAGGCAAGACCACCAAAACTAACTTCAGCAGAAGAATCCAGATCACCAAAGTAAAAGCCCTAATATGGGACATAGAAAACAAAAATATCATTTAAAAAAATCAGTGAAACAAGAAGCAGATTCTTTGAAAAGGTAAACAAGATTGATGGACCCCTAGCCATATTGACCAAGAAAAAGACACAAAAAGCCCAAATAAATACAATTAGAAACACAAAAGATAAAGTCACAACTGACCCCAAAGAAATACAAAAGATTATCTGAGGTTACTATTCACACCTGTATGAAAACAAATTCGAAAACCTAAATGAAATGGAGGACTTTCTGACATCACGCAACCTCCCAAGGTTGAAACAAGAGGAAACAGAGACCCTAAATAGACCAATAACAGCCTGGGAAACTGACTCCATAATAAGAAAACTACCTACAAAAAAAAAGCCCCGGGCCAGATGGTTTTCCAGTGGAATTCTACAAAACATACAAGGAGGAGCTGATACCAATTTTATTTAAACTATTCCAGGCAATTGAGAATGACAGAACTCTCCCAAAATCATTTTGTGAAACTAACATCACACTAATACACAAACTTGGTAAAACCCAACAAAGAATGAGAACTACAGGCCAATATCCCTGATGAACATAGATACAAAAATTCTCAACAAGATTCTTGCAAACTGTATTCAACAACATATCTCAAAAATTATCCACCATGATCAAGTAGGCTTTGTCAATAGGATGCAGGGCTGGTTTAACATCTGCTTGACCATAAATGTAATTAAATACATCAACAGATGTAAAAACAAGAACCCCATGATTATATCATAAGACTCTGTAAAAGCTTTTGGCAAAATCCAATATTCGTTCTTGATAAAAACTCTTGAACACCTAGGTATAGAGGGAACCTACCTCAAAACAGTAAAAGCAATCTACAATAAACCCACAGCCAACATATTACTAAATGGACAGAAATTGGAATTCTTTCCCTTAAAAACTAGAACAAGACAAGGTTGTCCACTCTCACCCCTCCTGTTCAACATAGTGTTGGAAGTCCTAGCTAGAGCAATCAGAAAAGAGAAGAAAATCAGGGGTATCCAAATAGGAAAAGAGGAAGTTAAACTATCGCTCTTTGCAGATGTCTTAATCTATATCTGGAAAACCCAAGGGCATCTATCAAAAACTTCCTTGCACTGATAAAGAATGTTGGCAAAGTCACAGGGTACAAAATCAATGTGCAAAAGACAGTTGCATATTTATACACAAATAACAAACAGAGAACCAAATAAAAAGCACAAGCCCATTCACAATAGCCACACAAAAAAGAAATACTTTGGCACCTTCCTAACCAGAGAAGTGAAAGAACTTTACAACAAAAACTATAAAACAATGCTTAATGAAATCAAATAGATACAAACAAATGGAAAAATATTCTATGCTCAAGGGTTGGAAAAATCAATATCATTAAGATGTCCATCCTACCCAAGGCAATCTACAGATTCAATGCAATTACCATTATCGTTCTTCTTAGATCTGGAAATGACAATACTGAAATTCATATGGAAACATAAATGACCACAAATAGCCAAAACAATCCTTATCAAAAGAAACAAAGTGGGAGGTATCACATTCCTAGACTTTAAACTTTATAATAAGTCTACAATAATCAAAACAGCCTGGTATTGGTACAAGAACAGGAGTATAAACCAATGGAACAAGATAGAGATTCTGGAAGCAAAACCTCAATTTCTCAACCAACTCATCTTCAACAAAGCCTCCACCACCTACCACTGGGGAGAGGAGAACCTATTCAGTAAATGGTGCTGGGAAAACTGGCTGACCACATGCAGAAGAATGAAACAGGACCCCTACCTATCACTGTACACAAAAATCGACACCTAATGGATCAAAGACCTAAAAGTAAAACCTCAAACTACAAGAATCTTAGAAAATACAGGAGACATCCTTATGGAAATTGGAACTGGCAACAAATTCCTGATCAAAATCCCAGATGCTCATGCCATAAGAGATAAGATTGACAAGTGGTATCTCATCATATTGAAAATCTTCTGCAAAGCAAATGAAACCATCAAGGCAGTGGAGAGACAGCCCACAAAATGGGGGGAAAAAACTTGCCCACTGTGTGTTTGACAAAGGTCTAACATCCAAGATCTACAGGGAATTCAAACATGCCAAGAGGAAAAAAACAAAACAGCCTCATTAAAAAAATGGGCAAAAGAAGCCGGGCTTGGTGGCTCAGCCTGTAATCCCTCGCCTTTGGGAGGCTGAGGTGAGTGGATTGCCTGAGCCCGCGGGTTCGAGACCCGCCTGGGCAGCGAGACCTCATCTCTACAAGAAATAAAAAAATCAGCCGGGCGTAGTAGCGCATGCCTGTAATTCCGGCTACTTGGAAGGCTGAGGCGGAAGGATCGCCGGAGCCCAGCAGGCGAGACTGCCGTGGCCAGGAGCGGTCACTGCACTCCAGTCTGGGTGACCAAGTGAGACTCCAACTCAAAAAAAAAAAAAAAAGGACAAAAGACATGAATAGATGTTTCTTAAAGAAGATATAGGAGCAGCCAACAGACACATGAAAAAGTGCTCAGCCTCACTCATCATCAGAGAAATGCAAATCAAAGCCACATTGAGATACCACCTATCTCCAGTAAGAATGGCCATCATTAATGAAACAAAAAACAGCAGGTGCTGATAAGGATTCCAAGAAAAGGAAATGCTTCTGCACTGCCGATGGGAGTGCAAACTAATTCAACTGTATGGAAAACAGTGTGGTGATTTCTAAAAGAACTAGAAATTGACCTTTTCTCACTACCCAGAAATCCCCCTTCTGGGAATATGCCTGGAGGAATTTAAATCATTTTACAAAAAATATGCCTAAATATACATGAGTACACATGTTTGTTGCAGCACTATTCACAATAGCAAAAGCATGGAACCAACCATACTGCCTGTTGAAACTTGATTGGATAAAAAAGTGGTACATATACATGATGGAATATTACACAGTCAAAAAGAAGGACCAAATTATTGGATTTGTAGCAATTTGGATGGATTTGGAGTCTATCATACTCAGTGATCTATAACAAGAACAAAGAACTGAGTACCTACCACATGTGCTTACTCATAAGTGGACGCAGAACATCTATCATAATACTACAAAAAAGGGATTGGCAGTACCAGGACACTGCAGGGGGTGGGGGGAGGGTGCACATAACATCAATAGGGGTGCCTGATCCAAATCCAGGAGAAGTGTAGTCCAATGGAAAGCCTAAAGCTTCATCTGTACCTAAAGCACTTATGTACACAATCCTGACTAGTACCCCACAACTTAAAATAAAATAAAATAAATAATAAGCCGGGCTCGGTGGTTCAGCCTGTAATCCTGCGCGTTTGGGAGGCTGAGGTGAGTGGATTGCCTGAACCCGCGGGTTTGAGACCCGCCTGGGCAGTGAGACCTCATCTCTACAATAAATCAAAAAATCAGCCAGGCGTGGTAGCGCATACCTGTAATTCTGGCTACTCAGAAGGCTGAGGCGGAAGGATCGCCGGAGCCCAGCAGGTCGAGGCTGCGGTGGCCGGGAGCGGCCACGGCACTCCAGTCTGGGCGACAGAGTGAGACTCCAACTCAAAAAATAAAAAATAAAAAATAAAAAATAATAAAAAATAAAATAAAATAAAATAAATATCTTTCAGCACAATGGAAATCAGAGAAAATTTCTTTTAGGGGTTTTTGTGCATGTACAACAAACCCTCACTCAATAGCATACCAAACACTTTTCCTCTAAGATCAGGAACTAGAAAATGATGTCTATTGTTTCCACTTTTCTTAACATTTTACAGGAGGTTGTAGCAAATATAAAGGTAAGAAACAAAAATAAAAGGCATACAGAATAAAAAGGGGAAGTTAAAACATCTTTATTCATGGAAAACATGATTATGTATATAGAAAATCCTAAGGGATCTAAAAAGAAATTATCAAGTGAATTTAACAAGGTTCCAGCATCCAAGTTCAGTATATAAAAGCCAATTTTATTTTCCAGTAACAAATAATTGAAAATTAAAATTTAAAAGATACTATTTATGAAAGCATATGAAAAAACTTACAAAATACTTAGGAATAAATTAACAAATGCTGTGTAAGGTAGTAAGTATTATAGCCTTTTCAGGTTACATGTGTTTTCTGCTATATATTCTTGCCTATTTTTTCTCTTTTATTTTCTTTTTCTGCAAACTTTAAACACTGTAAACAAGCCATTCTAGATTCGTTGGCATTATAGAAACAGACAGGAGAGAATTTGGCCCATGGGCTGTAAGGTGTCAACACCTACTACAAAATATTCTCTGAGAGAAAAGTTAAAAATTCTAAATACAAAGTACTATGTACCATTCTGGTGGAGTAGACATTTTACTTTTACCTGGGCAGATCAGATGCCAAGTTTCCGCCTCAGCAACTTTCTTGACCCATTGGTGACTCATGCCTTTCCAATCCTGCCATAGAGAAGATGTGCCTGCTCCAGGACTTGGAGAGGCCCTAGAAGGGTTCCTGGAAGAATCTGTGTCTGGCATTCCTGAGCTACCATGTGGGAAGGGGAGTGTGTGAGGGTAGACAGGCAGCCTCTCTGGAGCTGAGGAAACTACAGACATGGCAATCTGTTGACAGTTGTTCAGGCTCCTGGAATATGCAGTCCTTCATCGTCCCCCCACACTGTAGGACACATCTGGTGCCCAACATCTGCAAAGAGCAGCAAGCTGTCTCCAAGCACTAGGAGTCCTGCTGGGGCTGGCCACAGGGCTTCACACTTTGCCCTTCCATGTCTTTCTTCCTTCCCTTCTCCAGCACACACCCTTTCTCTGCCATGTGTTCCAATGACGTGTTGCAAATATCCAGCAGAAAAGTGCATGGTATGCCTGGAGAAGCACATGGCTAGGAGATCTCTCCACATTTCTTACTATAGTTCCAGGTTCAGAAGGTAAACAAACTGCTTTTCGTGGACAGCTTCTTTGGTAAGCTTCACCCCTGCATGTCCCTGTGACAATGTCCTCCTTGTTCCTCCCAACTTCTCTGCTCCCCCTATTGGCAGGGATCTCATGGAAGGGCAAAGGAGTACTTGCACATCTCCTGGACAATGTTTCTAGAAGGATCTACTGTTGAGAGAGGAGATAGTCAGAAGCTGGTTAAGCAGACAGAGAGGGAGGGTCTTGAGAAGACTTAACACCTGGGGGGACACCCCCTGGTCCCACCCCTGTTACATAATTGTGGGTTGGAAGTGTGACTAAGAACATCCTTTCAATCTGGGATGTTTTGCTAGAAGGGACTTTTTGCTGCTTAAATGCAGGTGCAGTAGCTTAACTAGATGTCCCAGCTTGACCTTAGCTTATTATAATATCATTAACACAGCATTTGCCTTACAGTTTTACCCTCCCACTCCCAAGTGGACTTTTTTGTGTTCTTTATGGGTAATAGTCAAGATGGAGTAACTTTGGTCAAGGACCCGCATGCACAGTAAGGGTTGGGTCTCAGGAAGTAAGCGGCAGATGAGATGTAAATAAGAGAATCACCTCCAGAAAAGGTAAGATAAAAACCACAAAAAAACTCCTAACGCTGGATAACCCATGCCAGGCCCCCTCTCATTTTCTAGAGAGCCTTGTTGCTTAATAAATTCCTTCTTTCACTCATCGTTTTGGTGTCCACTTTCCTTAATCTTCTTGGTCGTGGGACAAGAACCCGAGGTTGCTCGTTTGAAGCCGACAGTGGAGAGCTCAAAACGCCTGCAACACTCTGACTTTTATCCCCTCACTTTACATCACCCTGAAAGGGTTTATGCGATCCAGGGAGCTCAGTGCTTATCTCGGGGGGTCTTCCCTTGGTATCATGGCAGATTTCTCACATTTCTTTGCTCTTTGACTAATCTGTGTAAGGAGAGTTACCTTGTATAAATGGTGACAGGTTGATCCAGATTTAACTTTACATGGGCTCAGAAAATAGGATATGTAAATAACTACCCGTTAGGACTGTTTATGCTAACTTCAGAAGTCTGTGCTGCAAATGTATGGGTATCGGCCCAGAAGGAGGTGGGGCCCAAAAGAGAAAAAGACAGGAGAAAGCCTTTTCCTTCTGTGCTTCTTCTCCACCATCTCACCACCATGTCCTCAGATCATCCCTGCTGTGTGACAAGAAACCACACTTTACATTTTTAGTCTTTTAAAAAATGTTTGAGTATCATTTCCATAACTTTTTGTTTAAATTAGACTTGGGCCAGGCATTCTACTGTGAAATAAGAATAAAATTCTAAGTCTTCCAATTGACTAAATAGACCTGACTTGGACAAGTAGATCCAGAAAAACTTTTAAAAACTAAGTTTCCAGGCTATGATGAGAGAGGAGATCATGCCTCAGTACACCCACTTCCTCACTAACCATCACCAGACATTTTTTCCTAAGAGTTAAACAGAGACCGCCCTGAAAAAGCAAAGAACAGAGGACTCCACTAGCTTTGACCAACCGACCTGATGCCTTGGCCAGACTCCTCTCCCTTTCCCCAGTTCCAATGTAACTGACCAGTTTACAAAGCATCCTTTCCTGATAAATGACTATTGACCACAGAATGGTTCAGGCTGGTTTACTGAGGCTGCACACTAAGCACCTTTGGGTCCTACATTTCACCTTTTGACATATAGAGCCTAATTTTACTGCATTTTATGTTGTCTCCACTCCAAAGTGAAATGCAGCATAAATAACATCATGCATACACACCACCCTCTTCATGAATATTCATAGCTCCTCCATAACCTATTGAGTATGTTTAACTACTAGTTATCAGAGAAATGCAAATCAAAATGACAATGAGATGCCATCTCACATCAATCAGAATGGCTATTATCTGTATCAAAAAGTCAGACAACAGCAGATGTTGGCAAGGATGTGGAGAAAAGAAACACACACTGTAGGGATGAAAACTAGTTCGTCACCTGTGGAAAACAATTTGGAGATATCTCAACAAATTAAAAATAGAATTGCCACTCAACCCTGCAATCCCATTACCAGGTATATATCCAAAGGAACATAAGCTGTTCTAACAAAAAAACACCTGAACTTGTATGTTTACTGCAGCACTATTCACAATAGCAAAAACATGGAACCAACATAGGTGCCCATCTCCTAGGTTGGACTGGAGCCTAGGAAAACCATCATTTTCGAATGATGGCCTGGAGAAAGAAAATGTGGTACATATATTCCATGGAATACTAAGCAGTCATAAATTAGAACAAAAATCGCGACCTTTGCAGCAACATGGATGCAGCTGAAGGCCATTATTCTATGCAAACTAATTCAGTAACACAAAAATCAAATACCAAATGTTCTCACTTATAAGTGGGAGCTGGGTGGAGCTTAAAATGGTGACCGGACAGGCTGGACTGTGAGAGTCTCCGCAAAAGCAAGTATCCATAAAGAATCTCTGCGGGAGTAGGCATATCCTGGTGGGAGAGTGAAAGTCCATCTGAGGGGAGACTCGGGTTCAGGCACCTGGGGTCCCCCTCTGAGGGCGACTGCAAACCCCCACTGCCTTGAGATTGGAGCACAGGCACACGAGATCATCTGCTGTTGTTCATGAGGATGCTCCTGAGAAGAGCCTGCTGAATCCAGTTGATTCTCATGGCCGGGCACCTGGCCCACACCATCACCTATTGTGGATCAGCTGGGGCCCAGGATCTGATCAGTGGAGAGAGAGGATGGGGAGAGCCGGAGAGGAGTCACATGCCTGGTGAGGAGACTCCAACCGCAGCCATTTTCTCTGTCCCAGGACCAGGCAGAGATCTGCATTGCCCCGCCCAGTTCTGCCCAGCTCTGCCCAGCCTCCAGCTTGGGACCTAAGGTAATCTCATCAAACTGGGAGAGACAGAAGCCCCCTGCCCCATGCTGGATTGGACACATACAGTCAGCTCTGTGTGGCAGACTTGACAGGCAGCAAGCCAGGTGAGTCCAGATCTATCCATCCTCTTTCCAAAGTAGGCCTGGGCATCTGACCCAAGCCGTGAGCAACCCTATCCGCCTGCGCTGACAGCAGAGGGGAGGGGCCAGAGATCAGAGCTGAAAGGAGGTTGCAATAACAGGAACAACCTCAGAGTGAGTTTGGTTCTTTGTTTATTTTAATTTTTGATTTTTGTCTGTTTGTTTTGCTCATTTTTGTTTGTTTTAATTTTTTTTCTCTTTCTGTTTTTGATAATGTTTTCATACTTGCTTTGTTTCTGTTATTTTACTGATTTTTTTTCTCTATTCTTGAGACTTCCTGTTTGTATATGGGAAGAGTACATCAATAGGCAGGTTTTTGTTGGACTGTGTTTTTGTATGATTATCTGTATGTTTTAGTTGTTTTTTAAAACTCTTTTCTGTCTTTGTGTCTTTTTTCACTTGTTAGTTGGTACGTCTGTGTGTTTTCCCTCTTACTCTTCTCTCTCTCCACCTTCCCCTTACCCACCCCCCTTTTCCCGTTATTTTCCTTTTTTAACCTCATTTTGCTTCCAGGGAGAAAACCTACACCCCTACTGCATGGACAGATTGTAAGGCAGTAGGAAGTGCCTATACACCCATACACCTGTCAGTGGATACTGGGATCTGCAGATAGATTTTGAATCACGGCTTCCCCCTCAATTAAACCTCAAAACTGTAAAAAGTACAGCCCCCAACCCACAGTTCAGCTTCAGAATTGAACAAAGTCAGAGGATCCACATAAGGAAGACTAGGAGACTAAGCAAACAGAAGTAAAAGCAACCCTGCCATCCTTGAACAACAGAATTAAAGATGATGGGGGAAAAAGGTGGGGGGAGGAGGAAAATCTACACAAATGAAGAAAAACCAAAAGAAGAATATGGGTCTCACACAGACACCTGGAAGGTCAGACACTGTGAAAACAGACTTCTGAATGCAAACAATGAAGAGCCCCATAATGACTGGTCTCAAACTACAAACCCAGATATTAAGACATTATAAGAGAGAATAAATAGAAATAAGGAAGGACAAGAGGAAAATAGGCAGGAGTTGATAACTGAGATAACAGCAGTAAAGAATACTTTGAAATAAATAACAAACCAATAAACATGGAAAGCAGAACTAGCTAAGCAGAAGGAAGAATTTCAGAGCTTAAGGACCAAAATATAGAGCTAACTCAAACTGTCAAAACATAGAAAAGACACTTAAAAAGACAGAACAAAACCTTCAAGAGATGAGCAATTATTTTGGGAGGTTGAACCTAAGAGAATGGACTTCCTGAGGCCAAAAGAGAGACAGAGACCACCCTGGAACAAACATTCCATGAAATTATTAAAGAAAACTTCCCTCATCTCATCAGTGATGCAACCATTCAAATACAAGAGAATCAAAGGACCCCTGCAAGACAACAAATGAAAAGACCAACTCCTAAACACATAGTAATTTGCCTAAACAAAGTAGGTATAAAAGTAAAAATCCCAAAGGCAGTAAGAGAAAAAGGTCAGACTATCTACCAGGGAAGACCAATTAGAATAGCAGCAGATTTATCTACAGAGACACTTCAGGCTAGGAGGACTTGAAGCCCAATTGTCAAAGTTCTCAAAGATAAACAATTTCAACCAAGAATGATCTACCCAGCTAAGCTAAGCTTCATCAGTAAGGGAGAATTAAAATCTTTCCCAGACATTCAATTTTTGAGATCTCACGCTACCTCTAGACCACCTCTACAAGAAACACTTAAGAAAGTATTAAACACAGAAGAAAGCGAAAAAAGAATGACAACGTTCTTCACAAGAGTGCAGGAAAAAGATTGAAAACACACATGCATCAACCCAAAAGTCAAAAGAAAGACAACAAGCAAACAGGAACAACATTCTATAAGAACCTCATGACAGGGATAAACTCTCACATTTCAATAATTAGCCTGAATGTGAATGGACTAAACGCAC
>NW_007055592.1:235046-284588 GCF_000164805.1 Carlito syrichta | reverse complement strand
CTCCAAGAGACTCATCTCACCAGAAAGGACACTCACAGACTCAAAGTAAGAAGATGGGAAACAAAATTTCAGGTGAATGGAACACAAAAGAAAGCAGTAGTTGCAATCTTAATATCAGATAAAATGCCTATTAAGTGACATTCATTAGTAGTGACCTATTACTTTATTTTGTTGAGGGATAATTTGTAAATGAGAACAAATTTTAAACATTTTAAGTTTATAAATTTAGAAATTTTCTTTAGACTATTTATGAAATTATTGTCAATAGACCTATTCATTACAAAAAAAATTAAAAATGATACAGAGGGTCACTATATAATGTTAAAAGGTTCAATCCATCAACAAGAAATATCCATCCTAAACATATATGCACCCAACAAAGGAGCACCAACTTTCATAAAGCAGCTTCTAGACAAACTTTAAAAAGATATTGACTCTAACACTATCATAGCTGATGACTTTAATACCCCATTTACAACCCTAGACAGATCATCAAGACAAAAAATCAGTAAGGAGATCTGGAACCTCAATGTCACTCTTGACCAAATGGTCTTAATTGATACCTACAGAACACTCCACCCAATGACCACAGAATATGCATCTACTCATCACCACATAGAACATACTCTAAGATCGACCACATCCTTAGCCATAAATCAAGCATAAACAAATTTCATAAGTTTGAAATTTTGCCATCCACCTTCTCAGACCACAGTGGAATAAAAATAAATATAAACACCAACAAAGTACCCCAAACCCAAAGACATGGACACTAAATAGCATGAGGCTAAGTAACTCCTGGGTCAATATGGAAGTCAAAACAGAGATTAAAAGATACCTGGAAACAAATGTAAATGAAGAAACATCTTACCAAAACCTCTAGGATGCATGAAAACAGTAGTAATTAGGGGAATTCATATCTCTACAAACACACATGAAGAAAATGGAAAGATCACAAATTAACAGTCTAAGTCACCTAAGAAAACTGGAAAAGCAAAACCATCAAAACCCTAACTTCAGTAGAAGAATCCAGATCACCAAAATAAAAGCCCAAATCCAGGACATGGAAGACAAAAAGATAATACAAAAAAATCAATGAAATAAAAAGCTTGTTCTTTGAAAGGATAAACAAGATTGATGGTACCCTAGCTAGACTTACCAAGAAAAAGAGAGAAAAAGCCCAAATAAACTCAATCAGAAACACAAAAGATGAAGTCACAACTGTCCCTGAAGAAATACAAATGATTATCAGAGACTACTATGCATGCTTGTATGGAAACAAACTTGAAAATCTAAAGGAAATGGAGGACTTTCTGACATCACACAACCTCCCCAGGTTGAAACAAGAAGAAATCGAGACCCTAAATAGACCAATAACAACTCAGGAAATTGACTATGTCATAGGAAAACTACCTACAAAAAAAAAAAAAAGCCCTGGACCAGATGGCTTTCCAGTAGAATTCTACAAAACATACAAAGAGGAACTGCTGCCAATCCTATTGAAAGTATTCCAGGTAATGGAGAAAGATGGAATTCTCCCCAAATCATTTTATGATGCTAACATCATATTGATACTCAAGCCAGGTAAAGATCCAACAAAAAAAGAGAACTACAGGCCAATATCCTTGATGAACATAGATGCTAAACTTCTCAACAAGATCCTAGCAACTGGATTCAACAACACATATCAAAAATCACCCACCATGACTAAGTAGACCTCATTCCTGGGATGCAAGACTGGTTCATCATTAGTAAGACCATAAACATAATTAAATACATCAATGGAAGTAAAAACAAAAACCACATGATTATATATCATTAGATACAAAAAAAGCTTTTGATAAAATCCAGCACGACTTCTTGATAAAAACCCTCGAACATCTAGGCATAGATGGAACATATCACAAAATAGTAAGAGCCATCTACGAGAAACCCACAGCCAGCATACTGCTAAACAGACAAAAATTGGAACCATTTCCCCTGAAAACTGGAACAAGACAAGGATGCTCACTCTTACTCCTCCTGTTCAACACAGTTTTGAAAGTTCTAGCTAGAACAATCAGAGAAGAGAAGGTGATCAGGGATATCCAGATAGGAAAAGAGGAAATCAATTTATTCCTCTTTGCAGATGACATTATTCTATACATTGAAAACCCAAGAGAATCTGTCAAAAACTTACACTGATAAAGGACTTTGGCAAAGTCTCAGGGTATAAAATAAATGTGCACAAGCCAATTGCATTTCTATACACCAATAATAAACAAACAGAAACCCAAATAAAAAGTACAATTCCATTCACAATAGCCACAAAAAATGAAAAAGCTTGTCATCTTCCTAACCAGAGATGTGAAAGACCTTTACAATGAAAACTACAAAACGCTGTTCAAAGAAATCAAAGATAACACAAACAACTAGAAAAACATTCCATGCACATGGATTGGAAGAATTAACATTGTTAAGATATCCATTCTACTTAAGGCAATCTGCAGATTTAATGCAATACCCGTCAAATTACCAGCAACATTCTTCTCAGACCTAGAAACAACAATACAGGAATTCACATGGAAACATAAACAACCACGAATAGCCAAAACAATACTCAGCAAAAAAAAAACCAAAGCAGGAGGTATCACACTTCCAGACTTTAAACTTTATTATAAAGCTACAATAATCAAAACAGTCTGGTATTGGTACAAGAACAAGCATATAGACAAATGGAATAGAATTGAGATTCCAGAAACAAAACCTCAATTTCTCAACCAAGTACTCTTTGACAAAGCCTCCACCACCAACCACAGGGGAAAGGAGAACCATTCAGTAGATAGTGCTGGGAAAACTGGCCACCACCATGCAGAAGATTGAAACAGGACTTCTACGTATCCCCATATACAAAAATCAACTGTAAATGGATCAGAGACCTAAATATAAAACCTCAAACTATAAGGACCTTAGAAAATGCAGGAGACGCTCTTATGGAAATCGGAACTGGCAACCAATTCCTCATCAAAATCCCAAGTGCCCATGACATAAGAGATAAGATAGACAAGTGGGACCTCATCAAACTGACAAGCTTCTGCAAAGCCAAAGATACCATCAAGAGAGCAGGGAGACAGCCCACAGACTGGGAAAAAATATTTGCCAACTCTATGTCTGACAAAGGCCTAACATATAGGATCTGTAAGGAACTCAAATGCGCTGAAAAGAAACAAACAGCCCCATTACAAAGTGGGCAGAAGATATGAACAGACAGTTCTCAAAAAAAGACATATGAGCAGCCAACAGACACATGAAAAAACGTTCAGCCTCACTAGTCATCAAGGAGATGCAAATTAAAACTACACTGAGAGACCACCTAACTCCAGACAGAATGGCCACCATCAATAACTCAAAAATAACGGATGCTGGAGAGGATGTGGCGAAAAGGGAACACTTCTACATTGTTGGTTGGAGTGTAAACTAGTACAGCCTCTGTGGAAAACAGTGTGGCGAATCCCAAAAGGTCTAAAAATCGACCTTCCATATGACCCCACAATCCCCCTACTGGGAATATACCCAGAAGAACTCAAATCACTCTAAAAAAGATACCTGCACACATATGTTTATCACAGAATTGTTTACAATAGCAAGAACATGGATCCAACTGTGCTGCCCATCACAAGAGGACTGGATTAAAAAAAATGTGGTACATATTCACAATGGAATATTATGCAGCCATAAAGAAGAACAAAATCATGAACTTCTCAGTAACCTGAATGGACTTAGAGTCTATAATACCGAGTGATCTTTCACAGAAACAAGAACTGAGTATCACATATTCTCACTCATAAGTGAACCTTGAACAACTATCGTAATACTATAAGGAAAGATTGACAGTAGCGGGAAACAGCGGGGGCGTGGGGTGGTGGGGAGGTGGGGTGGCAGTAGTGGGAAACTGCCTGGGGAAGGGGGGCACACCTCATCAACAAGGGTACCTGCACAATTAATATTTGTATATCTAGCCCTGAATTGTACCCCACATTTTATAATAAAAAATTTAAAGGTGAAAAAAAGGTAGACTCATTTGAATTCCTCTGGGTATACTCCCAGAAGGGGGATTGTAAAGTTAGGGCAGGGGGCTGGGCATACCTCATCAACAAGGGTACCTGCCTAATGAACATTTGTATACCTAACCCTGAATTGTACCCCACATCTTTAAAATTAAAAAATAAAGTTAATGCTGGGCTCGGTGGCTCAGCCTGTAATCCCGCGCCTTTGGGAGGCTGAGGTGAGTGGATTGCCTGAGCCCACGGGTTCGAGAACCACTTGGGCAGCGAGACCTCATCTCTACAATAAACCAAAAAATCAGCCGGGCATGGTAGCGCATGCCTGTAATTCCGGTTACTTGGAAGGCTGAGGTGGAAGGATCGCCGGAGCCCAGCAGGTCCAGGCTGCGGTGGCTGGGAGCGGCCACTGCACTCCAGTCTGGGCGACAGAGTGAGATTCCAACTCAAAAAAAAAAGTTAAAAAAAAGAAAAATCAAATAAGTTAAAAAAAAAGCCAAAGAGTAAATATTGTAGGCTTTATAGGTCATTTATGGTCTTTTTTATATATTCTCCTTTATTTTTGTTTTTATAACCCCTTAAACAATGTTGATACTGTACTTATCCACTGGCCTCAGTAAAATAGATCTGGTGCCAAAATAGACCATAGGGTATAGTTGTTGATCTGGCTACAAAATATTGCTGAGAGAAAATCTTAAAATAACTAAATATGTGGAGACATATATCATGCTCCAATTCTGGAAAAGTTAACATTGATACATTGTCCTTATTGACCAGGGCTTTGAAGTATTCTTTGACATTTTTACAAGAGTTGTTAGCACCTTGGGGCATAAGGCTTTTAAATCAAAAAGCATCCTGTGCTCATCTGATGCTCCATCTCCCGTCCTTGCCCGGGGAGAATAAATTCAATGAGAAGAGAAATATCCTATGAGGATATACCCATGAGCGGTAGTCCCAGGTCTCCATCTTCTGAGGAGTCCAAGGTCCCAATGTGACTGGTGGTTAAGATCTGAGTTGAGTCAAAAAGGAAAGAGTTCCTAGTAGGCTGCACAGGTGATCATTACAGGTGTGACATGGACACAAACAATTAAAATGGTAATAGGGAATGTGTGCATAAGCAGAATCAGACAGACTGGGTCAAATTCTGTCTAGTTCACTACTACCTGTATGAGCTGAGGAAAGTTCTAGGACTTAAATGCTGTAAAAATAAGTAAAGAGAAGCTGACTGCCAGGAAGGGATGCTGTAGGACACTGCACCCAGAAAGATCAGGCCACAGGCTTCCCACCTCAGAAAACTTCATACAGCGGCAGGTCAAGCCCTAGGCTCAAGAATCTCTAGGGTGGCTTCAGAGAGGGCTCTTGACTCCAGGACTTGGAGAGGGGCTTATAGAAGATCCTTTGGGAGGCAGTGTCCTGAGCACTGAGCTACCCGAGAGAGGCAGGAGTGGGCAGTAAACTGATGTCATCAACGGCAACTGCCTAAAAGAAAGAGACCTCAGTCTTTTGTGTTCCACAGTACTTGTGCCCCATGATGGTGTCTCCTCCTCACCTTAGCTTCTGTCCTGCTGTACTCCCCTGGCCTCTTGGATACATAGTCACTTCAAGAGACAGCACAACCCTCTTCCCTTCCCCCAGTCCCCTCGCCCATACCTGGCTCTCCCAGTGAACCTGGTCCCCACTCTGGGAGGACCTGGGCTGCTCCTGTCCTCTGGCTCTGAGCAGGCTCTGTCCTCCGGTGGCCCCAGGGAACAAGCTGCGGGACACAACTGCACTGACTACAGAACCTACCACCCCTGGACAAGGGGCCAAGGAGCCTGCAGACATATCTACTGGCACGCAGGGGTTACAGTGCTAAACAGTTCCCACGTTGCACAGGGGCCCATCCTGGTCTAACCAGCCTCAATCAGGGTGGGAAATCTTGACATTCAAGAGCCCGACTGTGGCTGAACTGCTGGACCTCACTCTCAGCCCTCTGTTGTTGTTCAGACCCTGGGCTCCCACACCCTTTTTCTGCCACGTGTTCCAATGTCGTCTCCCCTGCAGCAGACTGAACGGGGTGCTTCACTCCAAGGAGTTTCCCACTCCACTCCAAGGATCCGACTGTGCACAAGTTCCTCTTCAGAGACATCTTTCTCCTGAAGCTTCATACCCACCTGTCTCCCACCCACCCTGTCCCTCCGCCTGGCCTGGATCACCTCGCCATCCTTGTATCAATCCTGGGTCTTGTTTGCTAACTTTTTACCGCAATCTCAAGCCTTTACCCTTGGTTTGACATTGCCCCTAAAAAGCAGTATCTCATCCAGGCTCAATGCTCCTCTCTGGGATCCTTACCCTGGGTGTGTTTGGGATTCTCTGTCTGAGTGTCAAGTCTAAGAAGTCACTGTAGTCTGCCTTCACTGCCAAGTTGTTCAGCTGAACATCTTGGAATGGTAGAGTCCTATTCCAGGCTGCAAAATGACTCCTTTACATTTGGGACTTGAGTAGGTGATCACCTCCATGGGACCTGAGTCATCCAGCCCACCCTGGATCCTTGCCTCAAGAAGACTGAGTGGAAGGCCCAAGGCAAGTGCAAGAAAGGGAAAGCTAAGAGGGAGGGGGAAATGGCCAAGGAAGATGATCAGAGAAGGGCTCTGCCCTTGTCCACGTAAGAGTGGGCTTGGAGCGTCAGCACTTAACGCTCAGGAGACCAATGGTGTCATGGAGTGGTACTTCCTTCTAGTATCATCCTAGGCCTCCGAAAGAACACCTCAAACACCTCAAATGCAAGCACCCATTATTGAGTAAAAAAGCTTAAAAATCATTGAGACCATTTGCCAACGGCCATCAACAGCTCGTATTGCCCTGACAGAAGTCTCCTTCCTCTCTGGAGGACTGATATGAGTGCAGCAGGGCTGTCTGGTCCGGTCTTATCTGCCCTCTGCTGCTTGGCAGGTGGACAAAGGAAGACTTGGATGAAGGTCATTCACCCAGCAATCCAGACTCACGAAGTCAGAGAAGGTGCAGGAAGAAAAAGTTTCAAGATACTTTTTCCAGAAAAAACTTTCCAAACACACCTGCTAGCTGTTGACTCTGTAATCCTAAATTCCAATACCTTTGCAAATGTCATGGTTATGGGGTGAAGGAGAGCTTTCTGTACCTTCTACCTTCTTGTATAGTCATTGCTGAAGACCTGAACTTTGAGAAGAATGCTGTGCACCCATGAAGCCCCACAGTGTTGGAGGATCATACTGAGGTCTCTTCAGACAGCAGTGCCTCTTAGCCTGCCTGTTTTTCCTCCCTGCCTGTTGAGGGCTTTTCATGCCCTCTGAGCATGGCTACTTTCATCACGCTGATCCCAGCTACTGCCTCATCAGTAGGCACTGAGTTGGCAAACACATCTGCCAGACTCAGTCCTGATTGTCCTTGAACCTACCCCCACATGAATACTGATCATGAAATGTGATACCCAAACCATAATTCTCTCTTTGCTGCTCTTGCTGAATTTCCTTCTCCCTTTAGGATAAATAATAATTATAATAGTAGCAATGAGCAAAACCACCCAGTTAAAAAATAGACAAAATATTTGAACACTCTCTTTCCAAAAGATAATTCAGAAATGTCCAATAAGCCCCTTAAGTGCTCAACATCATTAATCATCAGGAATATTCAAATGAAAACCACAGCGAGATATCATTACACAACAATCAGAATAGATAAAGTCTGACAGCTCCACATGCCCACAGGAATGTAAAGCATCTGGAAAACTTTTCACTTCCTGTGATTATATAAAATGGTACAAGCACTTTGAGAAAGGGTCATGCAGTTTATTATAAAACTAAACACACACCTATTCTGATTCAGCACTTTCATTTGTAATTATTTACCCAAGAATAATGAAAACATATGTACCTAAAAAGACTTGCATGATATGTTTATAGGAGCCTTATTCATAACAGGCAAAATCTGGAAATATTCCTGGTGCCAATCCATATGAGACTAGAAAAATAAATCGCTGTGTATTAAAACTACTCAGCTATCAAAGGAAAGAATCCCTGTTAACAAATAACAAAGAGGTGAATCAAGAAAACATTTTGTTTAAGTGAAACAATCTTTACACAAGAATATATGTTGCACGTCCCCATTTATATGAAAAGCTAGAACAACCAAAACCAACCTATAATGAGATAATCCCTGAAGGGTTGAGGAGGTGCAGATGGATAACGGCAGTGAGCAAATAAGGGACTTGTGTTAAAGTCAAATAAAATATACAAATGAATCTCTAAATTTAAAACATTTTATTTGGGAAGGAAGAATTGCAATTTGAGGCAAACACACAGATGGGGTGGTCTTTCCAATGTTCAAAGAACAAAGAGAAGTTTAGAGGTTTCATAATGAAGAGAAATATTAGATATTCTTTTGCAAATAAAGTCCATTGGCACCAGTAAAGTTCTGGGGAGCTGGCAAGCTCATAAGTGATGGCAGTCGGAAAAACTAGTCTTAGAGTCACAGCAGGATTTTAAGTAACTATTAGAGAAAACTGGTTTCAGGTTATAGCAGGCAGTTCTAGTATCTGGGCTTGCAGAGAATTACATTCTTGGAGCAATGTTATGTGCCCTGAGTGTTTTTCCCTGCCTTCTCAACTCCGTTTTAGTTGGTTATGACAAGAATGACCCAGTCTATATCATCAACTTTCACACTTTCTAGCCATGGGGAGCCAAGACAGCCTACCTAATGATGAGTCTCTCCAAGGGCTGATCTGTTGTCTCCCTGTGCTGACTAGGATCTGACTGATCCAACTGGGTTAAAGTCCTACAGTCCAGGCATATGTGTCCCAGAATTCAGGGGGTGAGGAGGGTCTCATGGTCCACAAACTTCCCCTCAGAGGGCATTGGATTTGCTCTGCAAAAGGCCAGCAACTTCACCCCTATATTCACAAGCCTTTTCTACACCCAAGAGTGCTTGTGTCTCTGCTTCCTGCTTTGTTCCTCCCCACTGCCTGTCTTCCCATTCTCTTAACGTTATAACAGTTATGAAAAATTGTAGCCTTCTCTGCCATGACTATGGTCAATTTCATGTGTGTAGCAAAATTTTTATAAATTGGTAATTTAAAAATGATATTCTTTACACCCTTGCTTCATGTTTTTCAAATCAAGTTTTGGTGGTTAAATTTATGAAAAATAAAATGTACTCATTTTAATTACAAAGTTTTGGCAAATGTATTCCCTTGAGCATATAACAAGGCAATTAAGATAGAGATCTAATAATATTCCCTCATCCTCAAAATTCTCTTTGCCCCTTCACTGTCAGTCCCTTTATATATCTAGCCCCAAATAGCCATTGATCTATTTTCTGGTATTATAGACAAGTTTTGCCAATTCTAGAATTTCATATAAATAGACACAGATTCTTTTGTTTGTGTGCCTGGTTTTGTTCACCATAATGATTTTCAGACCAATCTGTGTTTTTGCATAAATCTATTGTTCATCTCATTTTATTTTTTAGTAGTAACCCGTTGTATGGATATTCTAGGATTATTCTGCTTTCCTGGGAGGAGTCCACTGGCACAGCAGTCTCCAAGGAGTTGCAGCCAAAATCACAATAGCTCCAAATCAGACAGGGAGTTGGCAAAGTGTTTACTTATTTCAAATAAATCACCCAAGAACAGCTTGCTAAAGACATGGGTTTATTATTACCTATGAGAGGGAACCAATGACGGCCAGTTGGTACATAGCGCTAAACACCCCAGTAGACATGGGAAGAGATTATAAGTCCCCAGCATAGGAAAGGGAGCATGACCTGCAAAGAACCAGAAACAATGTTTACTCTCTTACATAAGTGCCTTGCATGTGCAGCCATTTGCATATCTCCAAGGGCATTTTGATCAGGAACAGATGGCCTTGGCCAGGAGCCATTATCCCAGTCAAGAAATAGGCATCAGCAGGAGAAGGGGAGTAGAGCATATGTTTTGCATTTACCTGACACAGTTTCAGCATTGCAAAGCAGATTATAGAAAGTTTGGATTCTAGTGACAATAGATAAATAATCAACACAGTGTGCTACTTTAGCTCTTTCCTGCAAACTTTGTGTGTGTGTGTGTGTGTGTGTGTGTGTGTGTGTGTGTGTGTGTGAGCTGTTTTCCTTTGCATTATTGTCGACTTGCTTTGCAAATTCAATTAGGAGCTTCCTCTTTGATCTGGAAGTTATTTATAAGAGTTAAAAAATGTTCAAGTGAGTGAAACTTTTTGGAAAATATTTTCATTACCTTCTACTCTTTACTAAATTGTGATTAGGGGATATAAATGATAAAATCTCTCTTTTGTAACTTTATTAAGTATTTATTTTGGGCAACGGATATGTTCAAACTTTGTATGTTCCTGAGATATAACAAGAGTAATGCCTGATATGTGAGTGATAATATCCACATATATATTATATATTATACTGGTCGTGATTTATTCATGTTTTCTATACCCTTGTTTATGTTTGTTTTACTCGATTTGTTAAATTCTGACAGAAGCACACTCCCATATAATCAGTTTTTTTCTCAATTCAGTTTGTATTTTCAGTTGCATTTTTGCCTTATCTCCAATAATATTTATATTAAAATATATAAATAAATTGTCTTTGTAAATATTATACATGTGTACATCATAGCTTTTGTTTGCCTGCTTAAATTACAAGTTTGATAATATTAGCAACTGTGCATTTTTTCTTTTGCATTTTTCTATTTCTTGGCCCATTTCTTCAGTTTTAACTTTTTATAATCTTCTTGAAGTATCATTTGTATCCTGTATAATTCCCCCATTTAAAATACATTGTTAATACTCCACATACACACCAACACTTGTTATTGTTCATCTATTTTATTATACCATCCTAGTGAGTGTGAAGTGGTATCTCATTGTGGTTTTGATGTGCACCTCCTTAATGATTAATTAGGTTGAGCATCTTTTCATGTGCCTATTTGCCATCTATGCATCTTCTTTGGAGTCTCATTAGTTTTTAAGACAATTTGAGGTAGCTATTTTTTCCCTTGCAGCGTAGAGAGTCCTAGCTGATATAGGAGATAAGTTTTATCTTGGAGAAAGAGTTTGAGTGTTCTCTCCTTTCTCAATGCTATACTTCAATAAAAACTTTATAACAGCCATACACAGAAGCGTACAAGACATAAGGAGATAGCTCCATATATTTCCAAAGAATTAGCACACCTTTGAAACCATCACCCAGATCAAGAAACAAAAGATTACTAATGTCTTAGAATCCCCTTCCTGCTCATCCTTTAAGAGCGTTACAAGCTTTTAACATCATAGATTAGTGTCACCTGCTTTAAAACTTGCATACATTGATTTATGCAGTGTGTACTTTCTTTAATCTGGATTTTTTCTACAACACTATGCTTATGAAATTTATCCATATTGTTAACAGTGGGTTGCTGCTTTATATTGCTGTGTAGTATTCCAGTGAACAAGTATGCCATCATTTATTTATCTATTCTCTTGCTGATGAACATGTGAATTGTTTCCAGTTTGGACTATTATACATTTACGTTGCTATAAACATTCAAGTATATATGTTATATAGTACTTCCAATAGCATGAATATTTTCAGAGATAATACGAGAAAATGTGCTATTTAACATTTAGATCTATAATTCTCTGTACTTGTACTCATCTTTTGTAGATTTGTGATGCTTATTGGTGCTATTATAAATCCTCCAGAGAATATTTACTTTTACATCTAGCAGGCAATTAAGATGGGGAAAACAGCTTTATTGCTTTATTCTGAGATTGTTTTAAATCAGAGGCATGTTCATTCTTTTGGTGGGGGGGCTTGGTATTTCTTGTGGACACTTATTTCTGTGATATTGGACTTTACAACTCTTAAATAAAAGCCTCTGTGTTTGTCAGGACACCTCTGCTCTGGTAGTCCTTGAACTGAGATTTTTCTCTTTCTCTTCATTCTCTTAGACTGTTGAAAGCTCTGCTCAGCTTCTCAACTTTGGAGCCACAGTTTTTTGTTTAGTTTTTCAGAATCCTGGAAGAAGTCAGATGACTACATTGTGTATTCTAATGAAGGTACCCCGTAGAAATTACATAATGTGTGGGCTCTAGGAGTTGAAAGTATCTTCTAGTTGACTATCATAAAATAATGACTTCACTCGAGCCACTGCCAGGAACTAAATTCTGGCAACAACCTTGAATGAGTTTAGAAGAAGACCACAGCTCCAGATGAGATTGCAGCTCTAGCTAAAACCTTAAATTCAGCTTTGTGAGTCCATGAGCAGAGAACCCAGCTATCTTGTGCCTAGAAATCTGACCCATGAAAACTGTGATGTAATAAAGATATGTTATTTTAAGTCACAATGTCTGTGGTAAATAAAATACTAATTTACTCACATATCAGTGCCTTAGGTAGATATTGCAAACCTTTTAATTTTCATAAAATGAAACTAGAAGTAAGATGGGGGCTAGCAGAGAAAGCAACTCCTTGAACCAAACTAAAGGGAGATTTGGAAAGAGTTCCAGGTGTGTCTAGGAGGCACGTTGCTTGAGGTGAGCCAAGAGCTGGTACTTTTATCCTCAGGTAAAGCTGGGCATGTGTGAGTCAGATGTGAAGTGAAGTCTTGTGTTCTGAATGTGATCAGAGTGTTTCAGTGTCCTTGGGTGTATGGATATAGAAACTAACTTGGAAAAGGAGGCTACTTATTTCATTGGTGACTGTAGTTGTTTCTATAGTAGTTAATTGGGACAGTTTATACTTTCACTGTCATGTATACTTCTGCTATGGCCTGCTTTCTGTCGGTTTCTATTTGGAAGGAAGAAATGGTGTGGAGAATAGACTGAGTTTGTTCACCTGAATCACAGATACTGCACTTAGGAACATCCTTAGATGATACCCATTCTAACTCCTCCCATCTCCAGTGTCGATCCTTCAGATTCTGCTTTACTTTGCCCAGTGAAGATAGCTTATGGATTTGTGAGATGCTCATCTCATTATCGGGTATTTGGGGTGGTTTAGAAAAAAAGTTTTTGGGGAGTTCCAGTAAGATGGTGACGGCATAGGTGGATTTGTGAGATTCTCCATACATGAGTTCCCAAAACAACTCTTACTTTTCTTCCCCCCCCCGCCCACCACCAGCCACACTGGTCTGAGGCCCAAGGACCCTTGATCCCATGCAGAGCGGATATTGTGGCCCCCGGCTGCTGCTGCTCCACTATATGTGACTCCTGCCCATGCAGGAGTCTCGGGTCTTGGCTCCCTCCCTGGCTGCATCATCTCACCCAGCACCCAGCACCAAGCTGCCGGTCACCCAGGGAGGCTCTGGGTGCCCACCCCTCAGAGATACTGGTCCCATTTCTGACTGAAGTACCCTGTGAGGGACCCAGGGCTAATATCACCACCCACCACCTGCTCTTTGGAGCTTTGGAGCTCTGGAGCTCAGGGCCTACCCCGGCTGAGGCACACAGTGTGCGATCCCATGCTGGTGTAAGGGAAGAGCATATCTTAAGGAGGTGCTGATTGGAGGCTCTCAGCTCCAGAGGAGGGAACTCCTGACCCCCTCCTCCACCCCAGCCTGCTGGTGGCACCTCGGATCCAGCACCCAGCTGTGCAGCTGATCCCCAGTGCCTCCCACTCCAGCACGGTCTATCACAGTGGATTTCAGAGGGACCCAGATGAGCAGAGAGAAAAGATCCACAAAAGTGAAGCTGCCATCTTGGCCATTCTCCAGGCAGAGATTTGCATTGCCCCACCCACCTATCAGCAGCCTCCACCTTGGTTCCTAAGGTAACATCGCTAAACAGGAGACAAAGCCCCTACCCTGCTGAATCAGACAAAGGCAACATCACAGACCTCCCAGGCAGCAGGCTAAAAAGAAAACCCTAGCTGCCTGCCAGGAAAACAAAGGGGAGAGGTTGGAGATCCAAGCTGAAGAGACTTTAGGCACTCAGGGAAGATTCCAGAGCTAGACTGATCTCTTATTTTGACTTTTGATTCTATCATTATGACTGTTTATTTTGCTCACTTTTGTTCACTTTCTGACTTACATAATCTGTTTCATGATTTTGTTGGTCTGTCTCTGTGTAGCTACCAGTATCCTTTAGGGAATTTGGCTCACATGTTTTTTTCACTTCTCTCCGGCCTTGTGTCTCTTTTTCACCTGTTAGTTGGTATGTATGTCTGTTTTCCCTCTCACTCTCCTCTCTTTCTAACTTCCTATTGACCCCCCTCCATTATTATCCTCTTTTGTACCTCCTTTTGATCCAGGGACCAAACCTACATACTGCTGCACAGGCAGATTGTAAGGCAGTGGGAAATAGATTCCAGTGTGCTCATACACCTGATGGTGGATGCTGGAATCAGCATATAGATTCTGAATCACAGCTTTGCCCTCAATTAAACCTCAAAACTGCCAAAAGTACAGGCTGCAGCCCACACTCCAACCTCAAAAATGAACAAAGCCAGAGGACCCTCATAAGGAAGAACAGGAGATTGCACAAGTGAAACAAAAGCAACACCACCTTCCCTAAAAAACAGAATTAAAGAAAGGGAGGGAAAGGGGGGAGAGAGAGAAAAATCTACACAAATGAAGAAAAACCAAAAGAAGAATATGGGTCTCTCCCAGACCCCTGGGAGGGCAGACATTGAGAAAACTGACTTCAGAATGCAAACAATGAAGAGCCCCCAGAATGACTGGTCCCAAACTACAAACCTAGATATCAAGACATTAATGGAGAGATTAAAAAGAATTGAGGCGAGACAAGAAGAAAGTAGGAAGGAGCTGATATCAGAGATAACAGTAATAAAGAATACTGTGAATGAAATAAATAACAAACTGATAAGCATGGAAAGTAGAATTACCCAAGCAGAAGAAAGAATCTCAGAGCTTGAGGACCAAAATATAGAACTAACCCAAATTCTTAAAAATACAGAAAACAAGATTAAAAAGACAGAACAAAACATTCAAGAGATGAACGATTACTTCAAGAGACTGAACCTAAGAGTAATTGGTCTTTCTGAGGCTGAAAGAGAGACAGAGACCACACTGGAACAAACTTTCCATGAGATCATTCAAGAAAACTTCCCTTATCTAATCAGTGATGCAAAAATTCAAACACAAGAGATTCAGAGAACCCCTACAAGACAACAAATGAGAAGATCAGCTGCTAGACACATAATAATTTGTCTAAACAAAGTATGCATAAAATAAAAAATCCTGAAGGCAGCGAAAGAAAAAGGCCAGATCACCTACCATGGAAGACCAATTAAAATAGCAGCAGAAATTATCTACAGAAACCCTCCAGGCTAGGAGAGCTTGGAGCCCTATCTTCAAAGTCCTAAAAGATAAACAATTTCAACCAAGAATAACCTACCTCGCCAAGTTAAGCTTCATCAGCGAGGGAGAATAAAAATCTTTCCCAGATATCCAATTCCTAAGAACTTATGCTGCAACCAAACCACCTCGACAGGAAACACTTAAGAAAGTACTAAACACAGAAGAAAAGGAAAAAAGAACAACGTTCTTCACAAGAGTACAGGAAAAAGAATAAAATACACATGAACCAACCCCAAAACCAAAAGAAAGACAAAAAACCAAGTGGAAGAACAATAACTCTATAAGAACTCTATGAGAGGGATGAACTCTCACATTTCAATAATTAGCCTGAATGTGAATGGAGTAAATGCACCACTGAAAAGACACAAAATGGCAAAAGGGATAAAATATTACCAGGCAACAATAAACTGCCTTCAAGAGATCCATCTCACTAGAAATGAAAGGCACAGACTCAAAGTAAGAGGATGGGAAACAAATTTTCAGGCAAATGGAACACAATAGAAAGGAGGAGTTGTGATCCTAATTTCAGACAAAATACCATTTAAGCTATCAAAATTAAAAAAGATACAGAGGGCCACTACATAATGATAAAAGGTTCACTCCATCAACAAGAAATATCTATCCTAAACATATATGCACCCAACATAGGTGCATCAACTTTCATAAAGCAACTTCTAGGAAAGCTAAAGAAAGATATTGACTCTATCACCATCATAACTGGGGACTTTAATACGCCACCCACAACCCTAGACAGATCATCAGGGCAAAAAATCAGCAATGAGATCCGGAATCTCAATGTGACTCTGGACCAAATGGACTTAACTGATACTTAAAGAACACTCCATCCAAAGACCACAGAATACACATTCTACTCATCACCGCATGGAACGTATTCTAAGATTGACCACAAAATCGGCAATACATCAAGCATAAGCAAATTTTAAAGGACTGAAATTTTGCCATGCACCTTCTTGGATCACAATGGAATAAAAATAAACATTAACACCAACAAGGTCCCCCCAAAAACCCACAAAGACATGGACACTAAACAGCATGATGCTAAACAACTTCTGGGTCAATGATGAAATCGAAACCGAGATCAAAAGATACCTGGAAACAAATGAAAATGAAGCAACATCAGACCAAAATCTCTGGGACGCCATGAAAGCTGTAGTAAGAGGGGAAATAATATCCCCACAAACGCACATGAAGAAAATGGAAGGATCACAAATTAACAGCCTAATACGCCACCTAAGGAAGCTGGAAAAGCAAGACCATAAAAACCCTAATTTCAGCAGAAGAATTCAGATCACCAAAATAGAAGCCCAAATCCAGGACATAGAAGACAAAAAGTTAATACAAAAAAGTCAATGAAACAAAAAGCGGTTCTTCGAAAGGATAAACAAGATCGATGTTCCCCTAGCTAGACTGACCAAGAAAAAGAGAGAAAAAACCCAGATAAGCACAATAAATACAAAAGATCATTAGAGACTACTATATACACTTGTATGGAAACAAACTTGAAAACCTTAAGGAAATGGAGGACTTTCTGTCAGCACACAACCTGCCTAGGTTGAAACAAGAAGAAATTGAGACCCTAAATAGACCAATAACTATCAAGGAAACTGACTATGTAATAAGAAAACTACCTACCAAAAAAAAAGCCCTGGACCAGATGGCTTTCCAGCAGAATTCTACAAGATATTTAAGGAGGAGCTGATTCCAATCCTACTGAAGGTATTTCAGGCAATTGAGAAAGATGGAACTCTCCCCAAATAATTTTACAAAGCCAACATCACATTGAAACCCAAGCCAGGTAAAGAACCAACAAAGAAAGAGCACTACAGGCCAATATCTTTGATGAACATAGATGCTAAACTTCTCAACAAGATCCTAGCAAATCGGATCCAGCAACACATCTAAAAAATCATCCATCATGATGAAGTAGGCTTCATCCCTGGGATGCCAGGCTGGTTCAATATTTGTAAAACCATAAATGTAATTAAATACATCAACAGATGTCAAAACAAAAACCACATGATTATATCATTAGATGCAGAAAAAGCTTTTGATAAAATCCAGCACCCCTTCTTGATAAAAATCTTCAAACATCTAGGCATATGGGGAACATACCTCAAAATAGTAAAAGCCATCTACAAGAAACCCACAGCAGCATACTCCTAAACGACAAAAATTGGAACCATTTCCCCTGAAAACTGGAACCAGACAAGGATCCCCACTCTCACCTCTCCTGTTCAATATAGTATTGGAAGCCCTGGCTAGAGCAATCAGATAAGAGAAGGTAATCGGGGGTATCCAAATAGGAAAAGAGGAAGTCAAGTTATCTCTCTTTGCAGATGACATGATCGTGTACCTTGAAAACCCAAGAGAATCTGTCAAAAACCTCCTTACACTGATAAAGGACTTTGGCAAAGTCTCAGGATATAAAACAAATGTATAAAAGGCAATCGCATTTCTTTACACTAATAATAAACAAACAGAAACCCAAATAAAAAAGCACAATTCCATTCACAATACCCACAAAAAAAAATGAAATACCTTGGCATCTTCCTAACCAGAGACGAGAAAAACCTTTACAATGAAAACTACAAAACACTGCTCAAAGAAATCAAAGATGACACAAACAAGTGGAAAAATATTCCATGCTCATGGATTGGAAGAATCAACATTGTGAAGATGTCCATCCTACCTAAGGCAATCTACAGATTTAATGCAATACCCATCAAATTACCAGCAACATTCTTCTCAGACCCGAAAAAAACAATACAGGAATTCATATGGAAACACAAACGTCCAAGAATAGCCAGAACAATCCTCAGCAAAAAAAACAAAGCAGGCAGTATCACATTACCAGACTTCAAACTTTACTATAAAGCTATGATAATCAAAACAGCTTGGTATTGGTACAAAAACAGGCATATAGACCAACGGAATAGAATTGAGATTCCAGAAGCTAAACCTCAATTTCTCAACCAATTCATCTTCAACAAAGCCTCCACCACCTACCACTGGGGAGAGGAGAACCTATTCAGTAAATGGTGCTGGGAAAACTGGCTGACCACATGCAGAAGACTCAAACAAGACCCCTATCTGTCCCCATACACAAAAATTAACTCCAAATGGATCAGAGACCTAAATGTAAAACCTCAAACCATAAGAACCTTAGAAAATGCAGGACACACCCTTATGGAAATTGGAACTGGAATCCAATTCCTGAACAAAACCCAAAACCCACAGGCCATAAGAGATAAGATAGACAAGTGGAACCTCATTAAACTGACAAGCTTCTGCAAAGCCAAAGAAACCATCAAGAGAGCAGGGAGACAGCCTACAGACTGGGAAAAAGTATTTGCCAACTCCAGGTCCAACAAAGGCTTAACATCTTGGGTCTACAAGGAACGTAAATGTGCTGAAAAGAAAAAAACAAACAACCTCATTATAAAGTGGGCAAAAGATATGAACAGACACTTCTCAAAGGAAGACATCCGAGCAGCTAACAGACACATGAAGAAATGTTCAACCTCACTAATCATCAAGGAGATGCAAATCAAAACCACACCAAGATACCACCTAACTCCAGTCAGAATGGCAATTATCAATAACTCAAAAAATAACAGTTGCTGGAGAGGGTGTGGTGAAAAGGGAACACTCCTACACTGTTGGTGGGAGTGCAAACTGGTGAAACCTCTGTGGAAAGCAGTGTGGCAATGCCTAAAAGCTCTGAATATCAACCTCCCATATGACCCTGCAATCCCCCTACTGGGAATAAACCCTGAAGAACTCAAATCACTCTACCAAAAGATAGCTGCACACGTATGTTTATTGCAGCATTGTTCACAATAGCAAGAACCTGGAATCAACCCTACTGTCCATCAAAAGAGGACTGGATTAAAAAAATGTGGTACATATACACGATGGAATACTATGCAGCCATTAAAAAGAACAAAATCATGAACTTTGCAGCAACCTGGATGGAACTAGAGTCAGTAATACTGAGTGACCTCTCACGGAAACAAAGATCTGAGTATCACATGTTCTCACTCATATAGCGGACCTTGAACATCCACCGTAATACTATAAAAAAAAGACTGACAGTGGTGGGAAACTATGGGGGGGGGAAGGGATGTGGGATTAATGGTAGTCAGTATCTGTCTGGGGATGGGGAGACACCCCTTATCGACAAGGGTGCCTGAACAAAGCATATTTGTATACCTAACCCTAAACTGTACCCCACAATATCAAAATAAAAAATATTGATATAAAAAAATGTTACTCCTTTATATTTCATATTGACTAGCTTTGGGGATTGGTTTGGAAGATGGGATGTATCAGTCATCAGAAATCATTGATTTCATTTCTCTGGACTATACTTAATTTTTCAAATTTGTTAAATTACTTAATGCGACATAGTATCATATATAATATGATAAATGTTAATTATCAAAAACATTTAGTTTTCCCCTTTATTAAACATCTGCATTTCTCCTAGGAACTAAAAGGCTGACTAGCTCTCATTGCTATAGCAACTTGTATCCTAAACTTTAGTGTGAGTAAATATTAGGAGGCAGTGGCTGGGGTTCAAAACCCCAACCTCCTAGCGATTAATCCCAAGTTTCATATAATTCCCTAATTTTGCTTCATAAACACATATAGACAGGAGCAAGGATAGCTGCTTTTAACCGCCATGGAATTAACTATGGTCAGGAACCTCTTCTGGTCAGAGAAGTAAATAAAGAATAAGAGTGATTAGATATTGGTTCTACAGTTTACGATCAACCATGTTCTTCTCCCATCCTGACAGGCCTGAGAGCCCTAGTGGGTGGGAGGACATGAACTAGCAGGGCCACCAGTCACAGTTGTATCTCCAGTAGGGCCAAGAAGCCTGGGCCTGGGCTCACCGTTGGCATTATCAGCATTGGGATTTTGCCATGGAGCATGGTGGAAGGGCAATAAATCGGTGAGTCTGTGGACACTGGCAAGAGAGGCTGAAGTGGTGACTCTTAAAAGCAAAGTTGAATAGAGAAGAAAATAAGGTTAAAGGGAAGTGACCAAGGAATGGATGTAGTTGGAATCACTAATTAAGAAAGACGCAAGGAAATATATGAGGTTGTGGTGAAAGGTGGGGTTTCAGATTTCAGAGGTGGAGAAATAGTTAAGGTGATGACAAGACCTACGGAGAAACCATAAGTCTGGATTGTAGAACTGAAGTGCAGTGAACCTCCCTAGGTCTGAGGAGGGAAAGGAACATAAAAGCTACAGGGTTGGAAGAATTGTCCAAATAGACCATGAAGATAATCAGGATGGCAGCAGGATTTAGGCCAAAGTGGATAATTGTGATCCAGGTACCAAAATTGTCAGCAAACAAGGGAGAGCAATGACAATAATAAAGAGAGATAGAATGATGAGACCATGTGGCAGGACCACAAACGAATGTCCTGAAAAGGATAATGTCCTGAAAACGAATGTCCTGAAAAGGATAATGGGGTATTGAGAAGTGACCCTGAACCCGGTTTCAGGCAGGAGACAGAGGGGGCCATAAGGGAATAGGAGGAGGATGGACACTGCACAGGAGCAGTGGAAGGCTGCACACAAAGATGAAATGCAGAGTGGTATGGAGACACATGAAGTAGGTGGAAGTGTCCACATTTTCTCACTTTATTTTTATCTACACGTCTTTTATATATTTTATATGCCCTTTCAAATATTTTTCAAGACAATGGGGATATTCTTTTAAAACAAAACCTACAAATTTTTAACCACTATATGCTAGACACAAACCTGAAGTCTTTAAAAAAGGCTCAGGCTGGGCTTGGTGGCTCAGCCTGTAATCCCAGCACTTTGGGAGGCCGAGGCATGTGGATTGTCTGAGCCCACGGGTTCGAGACCAACCCAGGCAACTTGGCGAGCCCTCATTGCTACAATAAATAAAAAATTAGCTGGGTGTGGTAGTGCGTGCCTGTAGTTCCGGCTACTTGGAAAGCTGAGGCAGAAGGATCACCGGAGTCCAGCAGGTCGATGCTGGGGTGGCCGTAAGCATGCCACTACACTCCAGCTTGGGCAATGGAGTGAGACTCCAACTCAAAAAAAAAAAGGCTCACAGCAAGGAAATAGGGAAATTTTCAAACAATGGTTGAAGACTCACTACTGATAAATATAAACACTTGCTATTATTTAGCATTAATTATTCTTGGCTTGAAGACACACGGAAGAGAAGAAACAGGTAAGTGCACAACAACTGGAAAGAAATATTCGTATTGCTAAACAGAGTAGAGGAACAATTATAGTTCTCTGTCACGCTACTTATCCACCACTTAAAAAAAAAAATCACAAGTGAACCAAGGGTAGACCTCAGAGCTGAAAGGAGCACAGTGTGTTTTAGAGATATATTCTTTTATACCAGAGTTTGATGGCAACAAAAACAGACCGAGAAAATGTAGAGTGAGCTCTTTGCCTCCATGTTGAGTTGGTGCTAGAGAGCTGGATGAGGGTTGAAGAAGTCGGTGCTTTTAGTAAACTACGGATCTCTTCCCAGAAACGTGTACATAAGCTGGTGCATATAACATTTTGCTTACCATTTCAGGGGTGAGGGTCTAAAATCCTCCAAAGACCATTCTTGGTCCAAGACTAAGAACAAGAGAAGCTTAGAGAAGTATCCCAGAGAAGCCAATTAGAAAGCTAGCTTCTGAGGAAAGTCATTTGTTTGGGAAAATTCCAAGGGGAGAGATATGGAATCTGTGGTCTCAGGGTTGAGATGGAATTGAGGATAGTGGTTTTGAACTAGGAGAAGTGAATAGATCTAGGATTAGAAAGACAGAGATTTCATTCCAAATACCAAGCTCCAAGAGTAATGGACACACCTTGAAATGTGGTACAGATAAAAACCATTGTGGGAAATCCAGCAATGAGAGATTCACACAGGGAAAAAATAGCATTGAATAAAAATTGCCCCGAGCCTGGAGTCACACTTTCATACCACTCATGTTTAGCTCACTGTTGAGAAGCTTGGCATCTCCAGGTTTCACATGCAAAAATGAGGAGAGTTCATGGGGTGGGGTGAGAACTGACTTAGCTAACAACACAAGTAACAGGTTTAACATGGAACCTGGCACTGTGCAAATGGCTGCACTTTATGTATGCAGATTTGGAAGATTCCATTAACTACCACACGCTCTTACCAAGAACGCCAACTGAGGATATGGGCCGTGCTGAAGCTGTTTTCCAAGATGCTCCAGATGGAGTTGACCACTTATTTGCACTCCTTTCGGCAAAGAAAGCATATTGCAGGGCTCTAGCCTGCCCTGATCCATGAAGGTACTTAGACAGCTCTTCCTCCTTCTTGATACCCACTTCATAGGGATACTGCACGGCGGCCTGGATTGCACGAACACAGGCCTCCTGAGCAAGGCAGCCAGGGTGCTGCTTGCGCAACTTCAAGAGGGCCTCACTGAAAACGGTGTCCATGTTGGGCAAGCTCTGAACTGTCTTGTTGCAGAGTCTGCGGGATTCTAGAGGTTGATCTGAAAGGAATAATAAAGATCAGAGTTTTGGAAATGTTACTCATTCAAAGGGAATATGAGTGTATAATAACAACAACAGTAACCTGTCCAAATTCAAAGCATGAATTAAAAACTATTCATTAAGATATTTAACATAACACTGATACCAAAATCTCTGACATCTTTGTAGCCTAATTCTATAAGATAGAATTTAAAAGATTCAAAGCAATTTTCAATTACCTAATTCAGGCATCAAAGTTGCATTTTCTTTTTATTCCAAGGCCAAGACAATTTTATAATAGATTAAATATTAATCTATCCACGAGTCTACAGAAAACAGTTCTGAGTTAGAATTTTGGATTCACAATAATTTTAACTCCATTCTTAATAGTAACAACAACAACAGCAAACCTAGAAAAGATATTGATGCAAGTATAGGCATACATAACAATGGAAGAGACTTGAGCGTTCACAAATAAATCCTTACAATTATGGACAATTGATTTTCAACGCAGGTCCTAAAATAATTCAGTGGGAAAAAGGAGAGTCTTTTCAACAAATGATCTGAGATAACTGAATATCCTCATGCAAAAAAAAAAAAAGAAAAAAGAAAAAAAGAACTTAGATCTTTACCTAGCACCATATATAAAAATTAACTCAAGCCTATAATACCAGCACTTTGGGAGGCTGAGGTGAGTGGATTGCCTGAACCAGTGAGTTCGAGACCAGTCCAGGCAACTTGGCGAGACCTCGTCTCTACAATAAATAAAAAACTAGCCAGGTGTGGTAGCGCATACCTGTAGTTCCTGCTACTTGGAAGGCTGAGGTGGAAGGATCACCAGAGCCCTGCAGGTTGACACTGGGGTGGCCAGGAGTGTGCAATTGCACTCCAGTCTGGGCAACAGAGTGAGACTCCAACTCAAAAAAATAATAATAATAAAATAAAAATAAACTCAAAATGGATCATAAATCTAAATTGAGAACTAAAACTATAAAAATTTTTAGAAGAAAATATAGAAAAATCTCTATGACCTTGGGTTCGGTAAAGCATTCTTAGACATAACAGCAGAAGCATAACTCATAAAAGAAAAAAATTTAAAAATTAGACTTCATAAAAATTAAAGACATTTGTTCTACAAAGGAGACCATTAAGAAAATGAAATAAGCCACAGACTGGAAGAAAACATCTATGTGGCAGGCAGAATAATGGCCCCCCAAATTTCCATGTCTCAGTCTCCAGAACCTGGGACTATATTGCCTCACATGAAAAAAGGGAGTTTATGGATGAAATAAAGGTTAAAGATGCTGAGATGAGGACATTACTCTGTATTTTCTAGGTGAGCCCAATCTAATCATATGAGTCCTTAAAAACATAGACCATTCCTGACCATGGTGAGAGAGATCTGACAATGAAAAGGGGTTAGGGGAGAAGGGGAAGAAGGAGGCAGAGCCAGTGGGACTGTGCAAGTCCCTGTGTGAGTGAGTGAGTGTATGGACAATGTGCATAAGTGTCTGTGAGTTAGTGGACGTCTGAGTGGTTGACTGAGTGAAGACTCAGAATCAAGTGGCCAGAGCTCTCCTGGTGAAGTAGTTGGTGTCGCAGCTGCTCTGCTTGGTCCCTAGAACTTTCCAGAGCACAGAAGCTGGGCACCATTTTTTTAAATCAGCAAAGTCCTTCCTGGGAAGAAGCTGCCAGGAGTGACTGCTGGCTCCAGGCTCTGCCTCACTACTGCAGTGACTGGCTGGACAATGGTAGCAAGGGCAGTGAAGGGAGCGCAATGAGTAAGCCAGAGACAGAGTACCACTGGAGAAGACAAAACAGGCACCCTGCCACCATCTTGAAAACTGGGCAGGGAAGTGCTCCAGCTTGGAGCACTTCCCATGGAACAACAGATGTGATTTCTGGAACTGGCAGGTTAACTACTTAGGGACTGATCATGACTCAGAGGGAATATCCTGACTCAGAGGGAATATCCTGAAAACACAAACTTCGAAGGGACAGGACAAGTGCTGAGTCTCAGGCACCCCACCACACCCGGATTCAGCCATGGGACAAAGGGTGTGACCAGAAAAGAATGAGCAAGACCCCCAAAGAGATCAGTAAACAAATTCAGAGCCCTGATCAGGGAAGAATAGAAGGCCGAGCAAACATCAGAAGTCAAAGCCCCTCCCACTGCTACTGAATTACAGAACTGAAGAGAAAAGAGAGATCTGTCACAAATTAGAAAAAAATCAACGGAAGACCATAGGTAATTCCCAGTGTACCAAAGAGACAATGCCTGAAAAATCAGACCTCAGAGTCCAAACGATAGAAGTCACCAACAACTGGCCCCAGAATACAACAGGAATTAGGGAATGGAGGGAAAGAGTGCATAAGACTTGAAAAAAGACAAGATGCAACACTGAAAGGACTTGTAACAGCGATTTTGGCCATTAAACACTTCATCCAGGAAATAAATAGCAAAATGACAAGCATGGAAAGCAGAATTAATCAAGCAGAAGAAAGAATCTCAGAGCCTGAAGATCAAAACATGGAATTAACCTGATCTGTAAAAAATATTGAAAGAAAACTTAGAGAGAAAAAACAAAGCCACTAAGTGATGTGCAATTATATCAAGAGGCCGAACCTATGCCTGATTGGTTTCCCAAAAGAAGAAAGGGGGAAAGGGAGTACACCTTGGAGCAAGTATTCCAGGAAGTTATCCAAGAAAACTTTCCTCACCTCACAAGAGAAGTGACCATCCAAACACAAGGGATACAGAGAACACATGCAAGACAACAAATGAGAAGTTCAACCCTCAGATACATAGCAATTCACCTACACAAAGTAGGTACAAAAGAAAAATTCCTAAAGGCAGCAGGAGAGAAAGATCAGACTACTTACCAGGAAAGATGAACAAGAATAGCAGCAGACCTACTAGCAGAAACACTACAGGCTAGAAGGAGTCCACTTTTCAAAGTCTTCAAAGATAAACAATTTCAACTAAGAATTTCCTACCCAGCCAAGCTAGGCTTCATCAGAAATGGAGAATTAAAATCCTTCCCAGAATCCAATTCCTAAGAGATTATGCAGATTCCAGACCAGCTCTACAGGAGATGCTTCAAAAGATATTAAGCATAGAAGAAAGAAAAAAAAAAGACTGACTACACACTTCCCAAGAGAACAGGAGAACATAGAATCAACAGAGAGTACACTGCAACTGCAAACTTGAAAAGACACACATATATCAACCCAAAATATAAAAGAAAACAAACAAAGAAAAAACTTTATAAGTACCTAATGATGGCAACAAATGCTCACATATCAATAATCAGCCTGAACGTGAATGGATTATATGCACTATTGAAAAGACATAGAATGGTAACCTAGATTTAAAAAACATGATCCAATAATTTGCTGTACCCAGGAAACTCAGCTCACCACGAGAGGGCACACAAACTCAAAGTTGGAGGATGGAAAACAAATTTCCAGGTGAATGGATCACAAAAGAAGGCAGGAGTCATGATCTTAATATCAGACAAAACAACATTTAAGCTATCAAAAAATTTAAAAGTTACAGAAGGACGCTACATGATGATAAAAGATTCAATCTATCAACAAGAAATATCCATCCTAAACATATATGTACCCAACACAGGACCACCAGTGTTAGAGTCAATATCTTTTTTTAGTTTACTTACTAGTTACTTTATAAACTTTATAAAGCACCAGTGTTTATAAAGTAACTACTAAGTAAACTAAAAAAAGATATTGACTCTAACACTATCATATCTGGGACTTAAATATACCACTAACAACCCTGGATAGATAACTGGGGCAAAAAATCAACAAAGAGATCCAGAACCTCAATTTGACACTTGACCAAATGGGCTTAATAGATACCTACAAAAGATTCCACCCAACAACCACAGAATATACATTCTACTCATCACCACATGGAACATACTCCAAAATTAGTAATATCATCGGCCATAAATCAAGCATAAACAAATTTCTTAAGATCAAAATACTGCCATGCAACTTCTCAGACTACAGTGGAGTAAAAATAAATAGCAACACCAACAAAATTCCCCTCAAACCTGCAAAGACATAGGCACTAAACAGCATGATGCTGAATGACTCCTGAGTCAACACAGAAACCAAAACAGAAATTAAAAGATTCCTGGAAACAAACGAAAATGAAGAAACATCTTGTCAAAAACAGTTCTAAGAGAGAAATTTATATCTCTACAAACACACATCAAGAAAATGGAAAGATTATCAGTTAACAGCCTGACAAATCAGCTAAGGGAGCTGGAAAGGCAAGACCACCAAAACCCTAACTTTAGCAGAAGAATCCAGATCACCAAACTTAAAGCCCAAATATGGGACATAGATCAAAATATCACAGAAAAAAATCAACAGAACAAAAAGTTGGTTCTTTGAAAGAATTAACAAGATCGATGGACTCCCTAGTCAGAATGACGAAGAAAAAGAGAGAGAAAGCCCAAATAAACAGAATAAGAAATGCAAAAGATCAAATCAAAACTGACCCTGAAGAAATACAAAAGATTATCAGAAATTATTATGCACACCTGTATGGAAACAAACTCAATAACCTAAATGAAATGGAGGACTTTCTGACATCACTCAACCTCTCAAGGTTGATACAAGAAGACACTGACAAAATAAATAGATCATTAACAACTCAGAAAATTGGCTCTATCATAAGAAAACTACCTACAAAAAAAAAAGCCCTGGACCATATGGCTTTCCAGAAGAATTCTACAAAATATAAAAGGAGGAGCGGATACCGATCCTATTGAAAATATCCCAGGCAATTGAGAAAGACAGAACTCTCCTCAAACTATTTTACGAGGCTAACATCACACTGATACCCAAACTGGGTAAAGATCCAACAAAAAAAAGAGAACTGCAGGCCAATATCCCTGATGACTATAGATGCAAACATTCTCAACAGGATTCTAGCAAACTGGATCCAACAATACATCTCAAAAGTCATCCACTGTGACCAAGCAGGCGTCATCCCTGGGATGCAGAACTGGTTCAGCTTCTGCAAGACCATAAATGGAATTAAATACATCAACAGATGTAATAACAAGAACCACATGATTATATCATTAGATGCAGAAAAAGCTTTTGATAAAATCCAGCATCCCTTCTTGATAAAAACCCTCAAACACCTAAGTACAGAAGGAACATACCTCAAAATAGGTAGCTCCATCTATGATAAATACACAGCCAGCATATTGCTGAAAGGACAGAAACTGGAAGCATTTCCCCTGAAAACCGGTGCAAAACAAGGCTTTCTCTCACCCCTCCTGTTCAATATAGTGTTGGAAGTCCTAGCTAGTGCAATCAGACAAGAGAAGGAAATCAGGAGTATCCAAATAGAAAAAAAGAAGTCAAGTTATCCCTCTTTGCTGACGATATCCTATATCTTGAAAATCCAAGAGAATATGTCAAAAACTTCCTTGCACTAATAAAGAACTTTGGCAAAGTCTCAGGGTACAAAATCAATGTGCAAAAGACAATCACATTCCTATACACCAACAACAAACAGCCAGAGAACCAAATAAATAGCACAATCCATTCACAATAGCCACAAAAAAAAAAAGAAAAAGAAAAGAAATACCTTGGCATCTTACTAAACAGAGAAGTGAAAGATCTAAACAATGAAAACTACAAAATATGCTCAAAGTAATCCAAGAAGACACAAACAATTGGAAAAATATCCCATGTTTACGAGATGAGGAGAATCAACATTGTGAAGATGTTCATCCTACCAAAGGCAATCTACAGAGTCAACATAATAACCATTAAGTTACCAACATCATTCTTCACAGACCTGGAAACGACAATATGGAAATACTTATGAAAACAAATGACCACAAATAGCCAAAACAATCCTCAGCAAAAGTAATAAAGCAGGAGGTATCACACTTCCAGACTTCAAATTTTATTATAAGGCTATAATAATCAAAACAGTCTGGTACTGGTACAAAAACAGGCATATAGACCAGTGGAACAGGATAGATTCCAGAAGCAAAACCTCAATTTCTCAACCACTCATCTTCAACAAAGTCTCCACCAATAACCACTGGGGAAAGGAGAACCTGTTCAGTAAATGGTGGTGGGAAAATTGGCTGACCACATGAAAAAGATTGAAAACAGGACCCCTACTTATCACCATACACAAAAATCAACTTTTTTTTTTCTTTTTGAGTTGGAGTCTCACTCTATCGCCCAGGTTGGAGTGCAGTGGCACACTCAGGACCACCGCAGCATTGACCTGCTGGGCTCCGGCAATCCTTTTGCCTCAGCCTTCCAAGTAGCCAGAACTACAGGCACATGCTACCATGCCTGGCTGGTTTTTGATTTATTGTCGAGACGAGGTCTCGCCAAGTTGCCTAGACTGGTCTCGAACTCACGGACTCAAGCAATCTACTCACCTTGGCCTCCCAAAATGCTGGCATTACAGGTTGAGCCACTGAGTCTGGCCAAAAATCAACTCTTAATGGATCAAAGACCTAAACATAAAACCTCAAACATTAAGAATCTTAGAAAATGCTGGAGATACCCTTATGGAAATCGGAGTAGGCAACCAATTCCTGATCAAAATCCCAGATGTTCATGCCATAAAAGATAAGATAGACAAATGGGACCTCATTAAACTGAAAAGTTTCTGCACAAGATAAACCATCAGGAGAGCAGAGAGACAGTTCACAGAATGGGAAAAAATATTTGCCAACCGTAGTCTGACAAAGGCCTAACATCCAAGATTTACAAGGAATTCAAACGTGCCAAAAGAAAAAAAAATAAACAGTCCCATTAAAAAGTGAGCAAAAGACATGAATAGACACACTTCTCAAAAGAAGACATGTTGGCAGCCAACAGACTCATGAAAAAGTGCTCAGTGTCTCACAATCATCAGAGAAGTGCAAATCAAAACCACATTGAGATACCACCTAATCCCAGTAGGAATGGTCATCATTAATAAAACAAAAAACAACAGATGCTGACGAGGATGTGGAGACAAGGGAATGCTTCTACACTGTTGGTAGAAATGCAAACTAGTTCAATTTGTATGGAAAACAGTGTGGCGATTCCTAAAAGAACTAGAAATTGACCTTCCATATAATCCAGCAATCCCCCAACTGGGAATATATCTGGAGGAACTCAAATCATTCTACCAAAAAGATACTTGCATACACACGTTTATTGTAGCACTCTTCACAATTGCAAAACACAGAACCAGTCATGCTGCCCATTGAAACTAGACTGGATAAAAAAAAATGTGGTACATATACAAATAGAATATTTTACAGCCATAAAGAAGGATAAACATATGGACTTCCAGCAACTTGGATGGAATTAGAGTCTATCATACTCAGTAACCTATCACAGAAACAAAGAACTGAGTACATGTTCTCACTCATAAGCAGACCCTGAACATTTACCATAACACTATAAGAAAGGGATTGCAGTAGTGGGCCACTGCCAGGTGACGGGGGTGGGGAACACAACATCAATAAGGGTACCTGATCTCAAACCAAGCAAAGTGGGGACAAAAGGGAGGCCCAAACTTTACCTGTACAATGACCACTTGTATACCTAATCCTGAATTGTACCCCGTATCTTTAAAATAAAAAAAAATAAAGAAAAGAAAAGGGGTTACAGAGACACAACATGCCAAGGTCTCAACTTGTTGGCAATGACGTAGCTTTGAATAAGGGGATAGGAGGCCAAAAACGAAGGAATATAGTAGCCTCTAGAAGCTAGAACAACCCAAGGTTTACAAATAGCAAGAACACGGAGACACTGGTCCTACAATGCAAAGTACCGAATTATGCCAAAACTCAATAGAGCAGGAAACATTCTCCCTTAGAGCATCCAGAAAGGAGTGCAGCTGTTGATACCTGGATTACAGCCCAGGGAGACCACTATCAGACTTCCAGGCTACAGAAATGTAAGATAATAAATGCATGCGATTTAAAGTGCTAAGCTTGTGGTACTTTTCTACCACAGCAATAGAAAGCGAATACAATTGGCACATCAAATATCTAATAAAAACTTTGTTTCCAGACTATATAATAAAACTTTTGTGACTCAACAGTAAGATGGTAAGAATTCAATTTTTAAATTGTATTTATTTAATTTTATTTATTTTTTAGAGGCAGGTTCTTACTCTGTCACCCAGGCTGGAGTGTAGTGGCACAGTCATAGCTCATTGCAGTCTTGAAATCCTGGGCTCAAGTGACACACTTGCTTTAGCCTTCCGAGTAGCTGGGACTACAGGCACATGCCACCATCTTTAGCTTATTTTTTGTATTTTTTGCCCACACTAGTGTCAAACTCCTGGCCTCAAGTAATCCTCCCGCCTTGGTCTCCCAAAACTTGGATTACAGGCATGAGCTACTGACCCTGTCTCTAATTTTTTTAAATGGGCAAAAAATTGAGCAGCTATTTCTCCAAAGTAGATATGCAAATGGCTAATAAGCACATGAAAAGATGTTCCACATAGTCATTAGGGAAGTGTAAATTAAAACCACAAGGAATATGGTAGATAGCCTCTAAGTACTGGGATGTTATTTCTGAAATTAGGTTATAAAAAGGCTGTAGCTCAGTCTTGCTCACCCTCTCTTGCTCTCTCACTTGGTCACTCTGATGTAGCCAGCCATCATATTGTGAGTTGTTCTGTGGTGAAGCCCATGTGGCAAAGCACTGAGAGAGACTTTCAGCCAACCAGCAGTGAGGAATTGAGGCAGTTAGTATAACAGCCCATAAAAAACTGAATCCTAGCCGGGCTCGGTGGCTCAGCCTGTAATCCCGCACCTTTGGGAGGCTGAGGTGAGTGGATTGCCTGAGCCCATGGGTTCGAGACCCGCCTGGGCAGCGAGACCTCATCTCTACAATAAATCAAAAAATCAGCCGGGCGTGGTAGCGCATGCCTGTAATTCCGGCTACTCGGAAGGCTGAGGCGGAAGGATAGCCGGAGCCCACCAGGTCAAGGCTGCGGTGGCCGGGAGCGGCTGCTGCACTCCAGTCTGGGCGACAGAGTGAGACTCCAACTCAAAAAAAACAAACAAAAAAACACTGAATCTTACTATCAACCACTTGAGTGAGCTTCAAAGCAAGTCTGCCCCACCACATACCTACCTTCATCAGCCTTAAGATGACTACAGCCACAGCCAACACCTTGACAGTAGCTTTATTTGAAATCCTAAAGTCAGAGGACGTATTGACACCTGGATTCCTGACCCATAGAATAAATGTTAGATTTTAAGCACAATAAATGTTAGATTTTAAGCCACTAAGTTTTGGGTAATTTTTTATGCAGTTAGACCAACTAGAATTACTATAATAAAAAGACATCAAGATTAAGTGTTGGTGATGATGTGGAGAAACCGGAACCTTCATATATTGCTTCTGAGAATGTAAAAGAGTTCGTCACTTTCGAAAAGTGTTTTGTAGTTTCTTGAAAAGATAAACTTATTGTTCAACCTGGCAATTTCACTCCTAGGAATCTACCTAAGGAGAGCGAAAGCATATGCCTCAAAAAAACTTGAATTCATAGCAGCATTATTCAGAATAGCAAAAAACAGAAACAACCCAAAAGCCCAATTGTTGAACGAACAAAGAAAATGTGGTAGAGCCACACAATAGAATACTATTCAGCAATAAGAAGGATCAAACTACTGATACATGCAATAACACAGATGAGACTCAAGAACATTATGCTAACTAAAAGAAGCCAGATGCGAAAGCTTATATACTGTATGATGTCATTTATATTAAATGTCCAAAAAGCAAATCTACAGAGACAGAAAGTTCAGTGGTTGCCTAGGGCTGGGGATGTGAGTGGGAGTTTGCTGTAATGGGCAGGAAGAAACTTTTTGTGGGAGTGGACAAGTTTTAAAATTGATTTATGGGGATGGCTGCACAACTCTATATGGCAAATCATGCCTCATTAAAGCTGTTAAAGTATATCTAAAAATGAATTTATCAAGAAAGGTACAAGGCCTTTCAGAAGATAACTATGACACTTTATTGAAGAACATAAAATAAGACCTTAATAAAAAGAGAAAAGTCTCATGTTCCTGAATATAAATATTTAATAGCATTAAGGTATAAATATTTTCCACATGTGTTATAGATGAAATTTTAATAAGCACCCTTATGGTTCTGTTTTTTTAAATATCTCAACAGAATGATTCTAAAGTTTTTATGAAAGAATAAATGTGTAACAAATTAGTTACCAAAACTTCAGTTATACGAGAAACTTTTCTAAAAAGTACTGAAGAGTTTTCTAAAAGTACCATTTTTTCAAGAATAAACCTTTATATCAAAAATGCACATCTTAGTTATGTAGACAGAAAACCTCCCAGAGCTTATAAAGCAGTTTCACCATAAAAAGACATGGACGTGAGCCCGTCTGGCATTGGTGTGTTAGGTGTGTCCAAGGGAGAGTGAGTAAGGTTTGGCTGTAAGCATGTGCACATGTTACTATATCTGTGAGGCATTATAATCTCACCCTCTTTTTTAAACCAAAGAGACAAGAATATTTTCCTTCATTTTTATATTTTTAAAAAATTATTACTATTATTATTTTGATTCAGAGTCCCACTCTGTCACCCAGGCTGGAGTGCAGTGGCATGATCATGGCTCACCACAGCCTCAGTCTGCTGGGCTCAGATGATCCGTCCATCTCAGCCTTCCAAGTAGCTGGAACTACAAATGTGCACCACCACATCCGGCTAATTTTTTGATTTATTGTAGAGATGAGGTCTCGCCATATTATCATTATTATTTTTGAGTCAGAGTCTCACTCTGTCACCCAGGTTGTAAGGCAGTGGCATGATCTTGGCCACTGCAGCCTCGACCTGATGGGCTCAGGTGATCCTCCTTCCTCAGTCTTCCAAGTAGCTAGAACTGTAGGCACACACTACCATACCCAGCTATTTTTTTTTAACCGTAGAGACAAGGTCTCGCCATGTTTCTCATGCTGGTCTTAAACTCCTGAGCTCAGGCTATCCTCTTGCCTTGGTCTCTCAAAGTGTTAAGATTACAGGTATGAGCCACCGTGCCTGGTCACAATAATATTTTCTTAATACTTGATTATTAATAGAATTGAAAAGAATGTTTCTAAATTAATGATTTCCCATATAATGTTAATAGGATGCAGAAAAGAAGGAACAACAGTGGTTAGCAGCATGTGGTCTCTCCTTACCCTGCTACTTTGGAAAACTCTGAACTGTCCCCAAGAGGTCCACCAATTACTTATTCAATTATCCAGTGAGTTAGCCCAAATGTCCAGCTACGTGAAAGCTAGCTCAACAGAGAAGAATGGGGACCCTTCTAGGGTCTGCAGCTGACTTAATTCACAGGTGGCCTAAAAGGAAGACAAGAATGGCCAGAGGGGAAAGGGGAGAGGACAAGTGTGTGGAGCAGCAAGTGGATGAGGAAAGCGGGCTGAGCTTTCGGTGTTGTGATGTGAACACATGGCTGGTGCAATCCATGCCATGTAAAAGAGCACAGATGGGGATGGTATATCTTACAGCTGGATCTCTGTCCTTGTGATGCTACCACTGTTATCGCCATCACTGGGGCTGCTTCTCAATACCATAGTGCACATCAGACTGATTTGAAGAGCTTAGGAAGTTCAGATACCCATGCCACACCTCAATATCAATTGTTGACTATTTCAAAAATAATTATACCCAGGCCCCACCACAGACTCCATTAGGGGCCTTTAAGTAGGCTGGACGCAGTGGCTCAAGCCTATAATCCCACTTTGGGAGGCTGAGGCAAGAGGACTGCCTGAGCCCGGGGTTCAAGACCAGCCTGGGCAACTTGGTGAGACATTGTCTCTACAAAAAAAAAAAAAAAAAAAAATTAGCCAGGCATGGTGGCACGTGCCTATGGTTCCAGTTACTTGGAAGGCTGAGGCAGAAGGATGGCCTGAGCCCAGCATGTTGAGGCTGCGGTGGCTGTGAGCATGCCTCTGCATTCTAGCCTGGGCAACAGAGTGAGACTCCAACTTAAAAAAAAAAAAAAAAGTGAACTGTAAAAGCCTGGTGGGTGAGGAACCTTTAAGGGTTGGGCCTGGGCATGACTATTTTTTTTTTAATTCAGCAGCTGATTTTGTGGTATAGGCTTGGGGAGGTCCAAGAGCAGAGAGTTTTGTTAGTCACTGTATCAAGGACAGCTGAGCTCTTGGTAACTTCATTCTAGGCCAGAGATTGGAGGGGTGGGGGGGGGAGAGGAGAAAACAAAACTGAAAAGAGATGCAAAAAAGAAAAGCCTGCTTAATGATATGCAGCAATTACTTCTGATCACCATAATCCTATTATCCTGGGGACACTCTAAATCTCTCAGACTGCATATGGGCATCCTGGAAGCTATCCAAGGCATGTGTCTAGACCAGCCCCACCATCAAACTAAGCACATCCACTGTTCACTGGGATCAGGACACATTCGTAGATGGTTTTTCCCTGCTCGATCTTCTACCACTCTCCTGCTGTAGCTGTAACTGAGGATGCTGTTATTCCACAACTTTGATTTATGACTATGAAACATATTCCAAATTTTCCCTTTGGGTCTCCAGGTATGGTTGTTTTCAAAGTATATTTCTTACACACTTGGCAGTTTTCAAGTCACTCAGTTGTACCTATATAATTAGAGAGGCAAGTATCAGCATCAGCATTAGCTGCTCAGGAAAATGCAGAGGGAAGGAACTAATCAGTGATTCAAATATACAAGGAAAAAACCTGGACTTTATTTCTAAAAAATGTGCATTTATTCTTACATGTTTAAACTTCAGTCATTCTCAAAGTACTCTCCATTTGATGCAGCACACCTATTGAGATGCTTTTCCACCGCTCAAAACAGTTTTTGAACTCATCCATTTGGATGTCTTTTAGTGCTTCTGCTGTTCTTAGTTTCACCTCTTCCACACTGGCCAAACGTTTCCCTTTGAGGGCTTTTTCCATCCGGGGAAACAAAAAAAGTCACTCAGGGTGAAACCGGGTGAATGGGGAGAGTGAGGCATGGGGGTCATGCCACTTTTGGTCAGAAACTGCTGAACACTCAGCGTGGTATAGGCAGGTACACTCATAAATCATCCATCATGAAATGGACAAGTGTGTTGAAAGAATCTTCCAAAAAAGTCACTGAAGCCAAATGCAGCCTCTCACATCAGCGCTAGCTGGTACACTAATGCCAATGGGTTCCCAGAAGCACTACCAGGGACCTGCCCTTTAAAGATAATTCTAGGGTTTTTGGGGTCTCCCCTCGTGCATCTAATTGAAATCTTTCCTTGACCCATTCACATTGTTTCTTAATTCTATGAGGTATGCTAAGTCAGAAGTATATTCAAGTTTTGATTTAAAAAAAATCAGTGAACCACACTTCTGAAGGCATAAAGGTCTATCTCTTCTCTAACCCTGATAAACAGAAGCTCTGCCAAGGACAGACAGAATAACTGCACATTAACAGGCTTCAAGAGGTCACCCACAGAACTTGCACAGCAAGTAAAAAGGAAGCTCAATTTAGACGTGTGCTTTGGCCTCCTGTGTAAAACAGGGTCACTCTGCTCTTTTGAAACATGTTCACAGAGAGTAAAAATAAATTACAAAGAGCAAAAGGTAAAATGAAAAGAAAGACAAATAAAACCAAGATTTTTTAAAAGCCACAAAGTCCAAACGAACACATAGATTAAGGTCTTTAGGCAGAATTGGAATTGTTAAAAATGGCTAACATGGCCCATCATAGCTACAGCAATAGGACCAGGGTTCACTAGAGACTAAAACAGAGCATTAGGCTGCTGAGTTGAGGTTCCCAGTGCATAAAGTTAATTAATTTCTACAGTTAGCTCGTCAGGGTATCGTGTTAAGTTTGTAGAGAAATTTGCAGCTACTTCCCAAATCACATTTTTAGGTATGGTCACCTATTATTCTCCCTTCCTACCCATAATCAGTTCCAAAAGTGCTCACTGGAGCATTGACCATTAGACATTCCCTTCCCTTCCCAACTCCTATAGGATGTGGATAGTCAATAAATGTTCTTAACCTTTTCCTTTTGTTATTTTTAAGTCGACATTTGAGTGGTGGCAGTGGAAATATCCTGAATTAATGAACTATTTTTACAGATAGGAAAAGGGAACACAAAAACTTTACATGTATTTTTAAAATGGAGATATAATTTCCATATCACAAAAGTCACCACCTTAAAGGGTACAATTCAGTGTTTTTTAGTATATTCACAAAGTCATGCAACCATACATGTTAATCATACCTTTTAGCCAGGCTCGGTGGCTCAGCCTGTAATCCCGCGCCTTTGGGAGGCTGAGGTGAGTGCATTGCCTGAGCCCGCGGGTTCGAGACCGCCTGGGCAGCGATACCTCATCTCTACAATAAATCAAAAAATCAGCCGGGCGTGGTAGTGCGTGCCTGTAATTCTGGCTACTCGGAAGGTTGGGGCAGAAGGATCGCCGGAGCCCAGCAGGTCGAGGCTGCGGTGGCCGGAAGCGGCCACTGCACTCCAGTCTGGGCGACAGAGTGAGACTCCAACTCAAAAAAAAAAAAAAAAAATCTTTTTACCTTTTAACCATACCTTTCATAACTAATTTATGAATGTCTTTAAGACTGAAGGTAGTGTTTGCATACCAGGTATAAAAAGTCAAAATTAGGAAAGATTATCTTTGTGCTTACCCTTGTTTTTTGTACATCAATGGTTCTCAAAGTGTGGCCCCCAGAACACAGAATCAATATCACCTAGGCACTTTTTAGAGATGCAAACTATCGGATCCCACAGCAGATACACTGATGAGAAAGTAATTAGTGGTGTCCTGCATACGATGTTTTAACAAGCCTTCCAAGCAACCCTGATACACAGCAAAGTTTGAAAACCACTCCTCTAGATCAAAACAACTGTGCTCACTTCACATAACTATAGATTTTTACACATGTATATATTTATAATAAATACATATATATTTAATACTAATTAATACATCACATTTTTTGTGGAGCCTGTCCTTCAAATCAATCTATTATTTTGTTCTGCCAAATGACCACAGACTAATAGTTATACTTAAAAGCAAACAAATGGTGGGAGGTGGGGGGTGAGGGAGGAGAAACTACCTATTGGGTACAACCTCCACCATTTAGGTGATGGCTGTACTAAAAGCCTAGACTTCACCACTATGCAAAATATCCAGTTAGCAAAAGTGCACCTGTACTCCCTAAATCCATAAAAGTAAGCCTAAAAGGGGGGAAAATAAGTAAAAAAGAGGAAAACAGGGAAACATAAAAAGAAAAGAGAGGCACAAGATTGGAAGTGACAATGAAAGGCAAAATAAATCAGCTTAGTTAAAGACTAGAGTATTTTAGTATATTCACAAATATACTGTTCACATTTTGGGTTTTTTTGTTGTTTTTTGTTTTGTTTTGTTTTGTTTTGTTTTTTTGAGTTGGAGTCTCACTCTGTCGCTCAGACTGGAGTGCAGTGGCCGCTCCCGGCCACCGCAGCCTCGACCTGCTGGGCTCTGGCGATCCTTCCACCTCAGCCTTCCAAGTAGCCGGAATTACAGGCATGCACTACCACGCCCGGCTGATTTTTTTGATTTATTGTAGAGATGAGGTCTTGCTGCCCAGGCGGGTCTCAAACCCGCGGGCTCAGGCAATCCACTCACCTCAGCCTCCCAAAGGCGTGGGATTACAGGCTGAGCCTCCGAGCCCAGCTACTGTTCACATTTTGTAAGATAACAAATGGTAAATATAGATAAGATTCTGACAGACAGCCTCACTAATCATCAGAGAAATGCAAATCAAAACCACACTAAGATACCACCTAGCTCCAGTAAGAATGGTCATCATTAATAAAACAAAAAAAAACAGATGCTGGCAAGAATGCGGAGAAAAGGGAATGCTTCGACACTGTTGGTGGGAATGCAAACTAGTTCAACCTCTATGGAAAGCAGTGTGATGATTCCTAAAAGAACTAGAAATTGACATTCCATATGACCCAGCAATCCCCCTTCTGGGAATATTCCCAGAGGAATTTAAATCACTCTACAAAAAAGATACCTGCACATGCATGTTTATTGTAGCACTATTTACAATCACAAAAAACATGGAACCAACCCTGCTGCCTATCAAAACAGGACTGGATAAGAAAAATGTGGTACATATACATGATGGAACACTATGCAGCCACAGAGGAGAACAGCAATTTGGATGGATTTAGAGTTTATAATACTCAGTGATTTATCACAGAAACAAGAACTGAGTACTACAAGGTAGTTCTCACTCATAAGCAGACCCTGAACATTTACCATAATGTTATAAGAAAGGAATCGGCAGTAGCCAGAAACTGCCAGGGAAGCGGGAGTACCTGATATCATGATATTAATAAGGGTACCTGATCTCAAGCCAGGCAAAGTTGAGACCAAAGGAAGGTCCAGACTTTACCTGTATGATGACTAATTGTATACCTAATCCTGAATTGTATCCCATATCTTTAAAATAAAAAAAGAAAAAGAGAAAGAAAAATTCTGAACTAGTCCTTGATTGATTTGCTGTATTTTCCTGTCTTGTATCTCTAGCATTCATCTATTACAAAGCAGTAACAAGAAATCATAGGTTTTCAAACAGTTGGCTGGGGCATGGTGGTTCAATCCTATAATCCCGGCACTTTGGGAGGTTAAGGTGGGAGGATTGCTTGGGGCCAGGAGCTCAAGACCAGCCTGAGCAAATTAATAAGACCCCTGTCGCTACAAAATATTTTTAAAAATTAGTCAAGTGTGGCCAAACACACCTGTAACCCCAGTTTCTCAGGAGGATGAGGCAGGAGGATTCCTTGGGTCCAGGAGTTCAAGATTACCGTAAACTATGATGGTGCCACTGCACTCCAGCCTGGGGGACAGAGTGAGACCTTGTCTCTAAAAAAACAAAAAACAAAAGAAACCCAGAACAGTAAAAGTCCTAGAGTTTTCCATGGGATTCTGACCACTAAACCCCAAAACAGAATCAGTGTGGCTGCTCAGGTGTAGCAAGGACAAGTAACTGGGAGCCCAACCACTGTAGCCTGTGAGGTCTCAAAACATGGCTTGAAACCAGCTAACTTTCTTGAACCGTTTCCTTTCATTGGTGAATAAAATAAAGCCCAAAAAGATGATTTGTGAAGGTCTACATAGCTGAAGTTTAGACTAGAATCCAGGTCTCTCGACTTTCACTCTGGAGCTTATTTCTGTATCAGACTGTACCCTTTCCACACTGGCTTTCCAAAGGCATCCCTTTTGGGTAAACTTAGTGACTCAGACATTAGGAAAAGATAAACATTTTGTTTAATCAAGAGCCTTGATTACCTGCCACTCAAGTATAACCACTGTTAAAACTTTGTTCCATCTCCTTATAGTTTTTTTCCTTATGAAACTATGTATAAGGATGGAGTTGGAGTCTATAATACTCAATGATCTATTACAGGAACAAAGATCTGAGTACCAAGTATACTCACTCATAAGCGGACCAGGGATTGGCAGTAGGGGGACACTACCGGGGTGAGGTGGACATAACATCAATAAAAGTATCCAATCCTTATCCAGGCGTGGTAGCGTTCGCCTGTAGTTCCAGCTACTCGGAAGGCTGAGGCGGAAGGATCACCGGAGCCCAGCAGGTTGAGGCTGCGGTGGCCGGGAGTGGCCACTGCACTCCAGTCTGGGCAACAGAGTGAGACTCCAACTCAAAAAAACAAACAAACAAAAAAAAGATCCAATCTTAAGCCAGGCAAAGAGGGGACCAAAAAAGGGCCCAAATTTTACTTGTATGAAAACTACTTATGTACCTAACCCTGAAATGTACCCCACATCCTTAAAAAAAATACACACACATGAAATTTTCTATCTGGCTGTTTTCTTCTTAATATTATATGTAAGCATTTTTCCAGGGTCTTCAACTTTCTTCAAAAATGAAAGTTTTAATGGCTGAATGGAGTTGCTTCATTGAGATTAGCATTTTTGTGTAATTAATCTCCTAAAACTAAATATTTCAGTTGTTTCAAATACTTTATGACAAATAAAGCTTCAGTGAGCATTACCGTACACAAATCTTTATATATTTCTGTGATTATCTCTCTATGGTAAATTCCCAAGAATAGAAATACTAAGTCAAAAGGTATGAATATTTTTAAGCCACAATACATGACTGCCCAATTACCCTCTAAACAAGATATTTTACAAGCAGTGTAATGAGAGTTTATTTAAACTCAATCTCACCACATTATTTTTTCTATCTTTTTTATCTACGTGGCAAAAATTGGTGTCTTTTAAATCACTAATGGTTTTTCATTAAGCAACTTTAAAAAAAAAATAAGGGTTAAGCATAAACTTCCTTTGCAATGCAGCAATACTATTCTCAGGTATTTACCCAAGAAAAAGGAAAACATATGTCTTCAAAGACTTATGTAGGCCTAAAGTGGAAACAACCTAAATGTCTATCAACTGATAAACGGATAAACAAATTGTGGTTTACTCATACTATAGAATATAATTCAGTAATAAAAAGAAAGATTAATACATGCCACAATAGGAATGACTCTTAAAAACATTATGCTAGGTGAAAGAAGCCAAAAGACTATACACCATATGCATGAGTCCATCTATATGAAATTCTAAAACACATTAAACTATAGTGAAAGAAAGTAAGTAGGTCAGTGGTTGCCTGTGGCCATGGGACAGGGAAGGGAATTTACTGGAAAGAGGCATAAGAATACTTTTTTAAAGTGAGAGAACTAGATCTTGATTGTGGCAGTGTTTACACAACTATAAACAATTACCAAAATTCACCAAACTCTACACTTAAAATGCTTGAATTTTTACTGTGTGGAAATTACACTTCAAAAAAATTGGAAAAAACAGAAACAAAACCAAAAGTAATTTAGAAATGTTCAGGAAAACAAACTTATCCTAAGATAGGCAAAAACGTTTTTTAAGCAAAAAACCCTTAAATTTTTTGGAAAAACTAACTTATTTTCATGTTTTGCATATTTCCTTTCCATTTTTGTTTCTATTCATACATACTCTGTAGCTATATCTATACAATACATGTAAATTTCTATTTTAAACATTTTTGTGTCACAATTTTACATATTTTTATATAGTCTTCAGGATTATAATTTTAAACAGTTATACATAATTGTTCAAAGCCCAGAAATGGTGCATTACCAAGTTTTAAAACAGATAATGCCTCAATGTTTGGCTGCCATCAAGTGGACAGACTGTGTAATGTTGCTGAGATTTAACACCATTTTATGTTTCTTGGTTTTTTGGTTTTTTTGTTTTGCTTTAAGTTCGGGTCTCAGTCTGTTAGCCAGACTGGAGTACAATGGCATGATCACAGCTCAATGCAGCCTCGACCACCTCAGGTCATCCTTCCTCCTGAGTCTCCTACAAGTATGTGCTGAGAGTCCAGCTAATTTATTTATTTATTTATTTATTTATTTATTTATATTTGTAGAGATGAGATCTCACTATTTTGCCCAGGCTGATCTCAAACTCCTGGGCTCAAGCAATCCTCCCGTCTTGCAAAGTGCTGGGATTATAGACATGAGTCACCATGCCTGGCCCTGTTTTATGTTTTATATATTAAATGTTTAAAAATTAATTAAAATTTAATTTTAAAATTTGAATATATAAAAATTAAAACCAGATCATTGTATAATATACCAGAACATGGTCCTCATCTATTTCTTGAAGTTATTTAATTCTCAAATCAGAATCTAGCGAAATCCCATAAGTAAAAAATTTCCCATTGAAATGGAGGACTTTGCAAACCAAAACCACAGGTGTGAATGACAGACAGAGTCTATCTTGAGCCCCAAACCAAAGAATCATTTAGGGACTTCCAAATGCAATAGTCTTGGCATGAGTCAGTTAAGTGACTTCTAACAAAACAGTAAGTCCTCTCAGGAAGATCAATGGTGAAGATTGTCTGAAAGACAGAGACAATTAGAAATACATTTCCATGTGGGAAGGACTTGCTGATTCTCCTTAAGTAACCCTTATTTTCTCCCCATTAGTCCCTTACCTCTCCAGTTCAAGCTTTTACTCTTACATTGAAACAGTAACTGGCTAGAGACACAAAAAAGAAAGATTATTTCAGGAAAGTGTTTGGTCTCTGCCAGGGTCAAAAAAAGAATGACTTTTTCAAAAGAAGGCCTTTGAATAACACCGAACCATTGCCTGCCACCAAGCGGGAGACCGCACTCTGTTCGGCCTGTAACCCAACACTCCTCCCAATTATTTTTCCTGGCAAATTTTACCCTCTCCATCTTACTCATTTAAAGCTGACAACCTCCATGGACGGAAAAGGATCAGTTTTATAAGAAACAAATAAAAAGCCTCTAGGAGTGCCACTAAAAGAACTCTTAAAGGATGATCATGAGTCCACAAAGTGAAAAACCCTTGAAAAAGATGGAACCCAGTCCACTGAGACAGGAGTGCTGGGGGCCCACGGCTTTATTGTAGTACATTATAGAGCCTTTCTTCTATTTGCTGAAGTGTTTGTTTGCTTGTTATAATTTTAACTATCTGTCTTAGTAAGAGAAACATTCATGTGATAAAATTCAAAATCTACAGAAAGGTAAGCAGTGAAAGATCTTCTTCCGACGACTTTCTCTGACTGACAAGACCCATTCTCAGAAGGAACCATTAACCATTTCTTGTGATTCCTTACCGAAATATTTTATGCATGTAAATTCTACTCATATATATATATCCTATCCCTTCCCCTCTTGTTATACCAGTAGCAAACTACTATATATAATGATTTTTTTTTTTACTTTATAATATAATATGTTATGGAGTTTACACCTTAACACAGTAGTAAATACAATAACCTCATATTTCTGGGTTTTTTTTTTTTTTTTTGAGTCAGAGTCTCTGCCGCCCAGGCTGGAGTACAGTAGCATGCTCACGGTCACCGCAGCCTCGACCTGCTGGACTCAGACGACCCTTCCGCCTCAGCCTTCCAAATAGCTGGAACTACAGGCGTGTGCTAGCACACCCAGCTTATTTTTTTATTTATTGTAGAGACGAGGTCTCACCAAGTTGCTCTTTTTTTTTTTTAAGAGATGAGCTCTTGCTATGTTGCCCAGGCTGGTCTCTAACTCCTGGGCTCAAAGCAAGCCTCCCATCTTGGCCTCCAGAGTAGCTGGGGCTACAGGCACAGGCCACCATTCCTGGCTTCATATTCATTTTTAAGCTGTACCATATTTAATTATGTGACTATACCATAAAATATTCATGGAGTTCCTTATTAAAGTGGACACATAGCTTGTTTACAACCCGTGTGCTTTATTATTATTATTATTATTATTAATTATTTTATCTTCTTACCTGAAACTTTCTGAGCAAAGTTGACTGCTTCTTCAACTGGGTCTGAGTTCACAATTTTATCTAGAATACCCAGCTTGAGTGCTTCACCTGCAAAAATATGTCTACCTGAAACAAAACAAAATAAAACAATCAAAGAACAATGTGAGATTAAGTATTACGCTCTCTAGCAGGGAAGGCTTTCTGTCCAGGATATAAATATCTGTCATTAAATAAAATAAACAAGGACACACTGTTACAGTAGAAAAATCACCAGAGGTAACCTGAAAACTTGGATTCAAGCTCCAGCTCAACTTTTTTTTTTGAGTTGGAGTCTCACTCTGTCACCCAGACTGGAGTGCAGTGGCTGCTCCCGGCCACCGCAGCCTCGACCTGCTGGGCTCTGGTGATCCTTCCGCCTCAGCCTTCCAAGTAGCTGGGACTACAAGCACGCGCTACCACGCCCAGCTCATTTTTGATTTATTGTAGAGATGAGGTGTCGCCAAGTTGCCCAAGCCGGTCCAGCTCAACTTTCTACTAATTCTCCGACCTTGAAGAACTGCATCACGACCACAATTTCCTCACTGATAACTGGGTATGCATACCTCAGTAATTCTGAGTATTAAGTGAGAATAATATATTCTCTTCATGGTCTATAAATCTCTATAGAGACAGGGTTCAGTAGCTCAGCCTGTAATTCCAGCACTTTGGGAGGCTGAGGCGAGTGGATTGCCTGAGCCCGTGGGTTCGAGACCAGTCCCGGCAATTTGGTGAGACCTCATCTCTACAATAAATGAAAAAATTAGCCGGGTGCCGTAGCATGTGCCTGTAGTTACAATTACTGGGAAGGCTGAGGCGGAAGGATCGCCGGAGCCCAGCAGGTCGACACTGGGGTGGCTGTGAGCATGCCACGGCACTCAAACCTGGGCGACAGAGTGAGACTCCAACTAGAAAAAAAAAAATCTCTGTAGAAACATTTTATAAACTATAAGTCTCTCCCTAGGTGCAGAGGCTCATGCCTGTATTCCAGCACTGTAGGAAGCCAAGGCAGGAGGATCACTTGAGCCCAGGAGGTCAAGGCTGCGGTGAGCCATGATTGTGCCACTGAACTTCAGCCTGGGCAAGAGAGTAAGACCCTGTTTCAAAAAATAAATACAAATAAAAATCTAAGTCTTTATAGAAATACAAGATGAGGCCAGGTGCAGTGGTTCAAGCCTATAATCCCAGCACTCTGGGAGGCCGAGGTGAGAGGACTGCCTGAGCTCAGGGGCTCAAGACCAGCCTGAGCAACTTGGTGAGACCTCGTCTCTACAATAAATCAAAAAATAAGCTGGGTGTGCTAGCACACGCCTGTAGTTCCAGCTACTTGGAAGGCTGAGGCGGAAGGGTCGCCTGAGTTCAGCAGGTCGAGAATACGGTGGCTGTGAGCATGCCACTGTACTCCAGCCTGGGCAGCAGAGACTCTGACTCAAAACAAACAGGAAATATGAGATGATTTTTTTGATAATAAGAGAAGTAGTAGTGGCAGAGTAGTACAGTGATATCTACCTTATACTTAGCACACACCAGGGGCTGTGGCTGATTACAAAATTTTAAAAAAGACAGTCCCCAAACATAAATATATTTGGGTAGACAAGGGAAAAAAAACTATTAAGTTGATATTATATAAGGTATAATCAAAATTACACAGGACAAATGGGGTGAACTTCTACCATTTTTTGGCTCCCCAGTATCCTGGCCCTCCACTAGTCTGTGGAATCATGACTGTGTGAGCTTTGGCATCCTGCCTCCTATTACAAAAGCTGACAAGGAGGCAGGGATGATTAGACAATTATTCCTTCAGACTCGTGGCAGCTGGGATGTGCTTGGTGAACCAGTGCTCCAACAAGGGTTTTTAGCCTGAAGTTAGTGACACAAAGCAGCAGCAACAGGTTAAATCTCATTTCACAGGTGGCAACATCTAGCATCTGGTGGTGGTGGGACTGGCATCCTTCCCATCCAGTCATGCCATTGGCAGCCTCCAGTATAGAATGTTACCTTTGGGGGTGATAGAAGCTTGATGAGGGTTTGCATCGCTCCTGAATTCTGCCCTGACAGTTCCTCACCAGTTGTAGAAATGTTGTTTGATCTGCATATTCTGAAGAAGGGGATTGGGAGACATAAGCCTTCCTTACCAGAGGTCAGAAGGTAGGAGACAATGACACATCATTGCTTTCTTGTCAGTACCATCTTCCCTTCTGAAAAACGATCACTAAACCATCGTAGTGGCTGCAGTTCCACAGTCTTCACTGCACTTACAGTGTTGGTGGATGCGATCTGAGACTAAACCTCCATTGCTGGTTCTTGTTAGCACTTCAGAAAACTACAAACGGGTTTTCTTGATCAGACAGTTTGGTGATTTGGGGGCAGGTGTCCCTCTGGAAAAGCAATACTTGGGCAGTTTCTGGACGTGTCTTTGAAAACAAGCTTTTGGATCTCTCCTTGAGTGAAGAGTAAGGTGGGGAGTATGTGAATGGTTTCAGAAGTCAAGTATCTGGTGTATAAATCACTTGGGTGAGGGGTGAATGAATCAGCCTACTTGAATTAAGGGGATCAAATGAATACAGAATAAAACATGGAAACCTGAGTACTAAAAAGATTTTAGCCTGGACACAATGGCTCACTTCCAGCACTCCGGGAGGCCAAGGCAGGAGGATCACTTGAGGCCAAGAGTTTGATACCAGCTTGGGCATCAAAGCGAGACCCTGTCTCTAATTTTTTTTTCCAAACAGGATTTATTGAGAGGACAGAAAAGCTCCCACAGTGGGAGGGGACCTGGGGTAGCCCTCTAATTTTTAAAAAGTTTGCAAAATCGCAGCTCTAAAAGGATTTTGGGGTCAACTAAGCAAGGGAGATGTGAGCTACCCAGAGGATGGACTGAAAATTTCTTTAGTTATAATGATTTCTTCAGGCTTGAATTTTACAAAAATGAAAGTGTACCACTACTGTTTTCATAGAGTCAATGAGATTCCAAGTACAGTCATGCACATATAACATTTTAGTCAGTGTATATATGATGTGTGGTCCCATAAGATTATCATATTTTACTGTACCTTTTCTTTGATATGTTTAGATACACAAATACTTGCCATTGTGTTACAAATGCCTACAGTATTCAGCACAGTAATACACTGTACAGGTACAGTCTAGGAGCAATAGGTTGTACCATACAACCTAAGTGGGTAGTAGGTGATATCATCTAGGTTTGTGTAGTACACTCTATGATGTTCGCATAACAACAAAATCACCTAATGATGCATTTCTCACAATATATACTGTTGTCAATTGATAAATAACTGTACTTTTATTCTGTTTTAAAAAACTAAGGATCTAGCCGGACTCGGTGGCTCAGCCTGTAATCCCACGTCTTTGGGAGGCTGAGGTGAGTGAATTGTCTGAGCCCGCGGGTTTGAGACCCGCCTGGGCAACTTGGCGAGACCTCATCTCTACAATAAATAAAAAATGAGCCGGGCATGGTAGCACGCGCCTGTAATTCTGGCTACTCAGAAGACTGAGGTGGAAGGATCATCGGAGCCCAGTGGGTTGAGGCTGCGGTGGCCGGGAGCGGCCACTGCACTCCAGTCTGGACAACGGAGTGAAACTCCAACTCAAAAAAACCGAAAACCAAAAAACAAACAAACAATCAAAAACTAAGGACCTAAAGACATGGCTCTGTATATCCAACCCAAAGCATGGGCTGTGATTTAAACCTGTGTGTGTGTGTGTGTCTATGCCTCTCTCAGTGTAGATGACCACCACTGTTCAATGGGCTCTAATAAGGGCCCTGTTTAGAATCACTATAAGGAAACTCCAAGAGAACCAAGGCTGAGGGTTCTTTTTTCCAAGCTAGCTAATATCAATTTTGTCCCCCAACTTTCTTGATGGTTTCTTTTCCAATCTTTACATTTTTCCTTCTACAGGGAACACTTTCTAAATGTCATTTTCACATTCCCCTAAAATTGTGTATACTACCAAGAAAGATAGGTATATGATTTTAATGTCATCTTTCTTCTAATTCACTGTGATCTTTTCTATGCAAATCAAAAATCCATCATATTCCTACCATTTTAACCTCTTTTCTTCATTGTGTTAAAAATAATGACATTTCTTTAAGCAGTACCTTGGGAAAAGGCCAGTCCTGGTTCATTTTATTTCTTTTTGTCAAAGAAGTCAGTTTTCTGATTTCTCCTGATAATCTTGCCCTTCAGAATTAATACTGAAAATAGGGCCACAAAATTCCTTGATATTTCCCACCTGCTTTAATTTCTGTAAACCTTCAAATTTACAGACTCATTTCACACCATATGATTTCCTTGTATATTTTAGGCTTCTTTGCTTCCTTTCTATTTTGTCTTTTGCAGAGTATGTTGGACAGTAAGTATCCTCTTCTGAATTCTACATTAGGCACTTAAAATAGCTCACATTGCTTACAATGTACTTACCATGCTAAGTTAAAACCATTTCTAACTTGATTTATGGAAAAAATAGCACTCTTTCTCCTCCATTTAAAAGGAAAAAAGTCATTTTTAATACATATAGACTCATTGTTTTCTAATTTGGCTAATGTATACACAGTTTTGCATCATTATTTCTGTGTCAAAAGATACAGACTTATATGAGTAATTCTCAAACTTTTTGGTCTTAGGACTCTTTTTCACTCTTAAAAATTATAGAGAGGTTGGCATGGTGGCTCATATCTGTAATCCTAGCACTTTGGAAAGTCAAGGTGGGAGAATCACTGAGGCCAGGAGTTCAAGACCAGCCTGGGCAACACAGCAAGATGCTCTGCCTCAAAATTTTTTTTAAAAAAAAATAGGCAACCAGCCAGGCTTGGTGGCTCAGCCTGTAATCCCGTGCCTTTGGGAGGCTGAGGTGAGTGGATTGCCTGAGCCCGTGGGTTTGAGACCCCACCTGGGCAACTTGGCGAGACCACATCTCTACAATAAATCAAAACATCAGCCGGGCGTGGTAGCGCGTGCCTGTAATTCCGGCTACTCGGAAGGCTGAGGTGGAAGGATCGTCGGAGCCCAGTGGGTCGAGGCTGCGGTGGCCAGGAGCGGCCACTGCACTCCAGTCTGGGCGACAGAGTGAGACTCCCACTCAAAAAAAAAATAGGCAACCAATTCCTGATCAAAACCCCAAAAGCCCATGCCATAAGAGATAAAACTGGTTGGACTCGGTGGCTTAGCCTGTAATCCCAGCAAGGGAGGCCGAGGCGAGTGACTGCCTGAGCCCGTGGGTCTCGCCAAGTTGCCCAGACG